>NW_025787377.1:0-13089 GCF_021130785.1 Homalodisca vitripennis
AAAAAGGGTTTCTTTTAACCTACCAAAATCAACTTAGATTTAAAAGCAAACATACTTTACAATTTTTGATGAAAAAATAAATTTTTGGTTTAAGGCTAAAGATGTTGCAAAAAAAAGGGTTTTAAAAATAAACAAGCATATAGATCATGTTAAAAAAAATCCAAAAAAACTTTGAAAACAAGATTCTACAAGGGTTCAAATGCGACTCTTAAAAAAATTACATCCAACACATTTTCATCAATGAACCAGCATAATTTTTTAATACTGAAACCCTAAAAAAAAATTGCAAAACGTTTAAAAATTTTGGGTTTTAGAAAAATTTTACCGAGTTTTAGAAAATATGGCAGACAAACTTGAAAACGAAAAAATAACGTTAAAAGATAAATAAAACAGTTACAATTAAAATGAAATAAATCATTGAAAATAGAAAATCAAAAAATTGCGAATGGAATTAATGAAAGAGATAGGTATGTAAAGATTTTGATAAGAAAAAACCCCAAAGTTTTTTGGAAAATAAGAAGAACCAGGGGAAGGGCCTTTTACGTTATCAAGTCAGAAACAAAAAAACCCAAAACCGATTAAAACATCTAAAAAAAATTTATCCTAAATTTAGAGATTTTTTTTCATTAAAGACGAACCAAAATTCATCAATCTGTATAACCAAATAAAAAATCTTTGAAATTTTATCAACGAAATCATTAACTACAAATAGGCGAATCTCGACTGATTTAAGAAACTAAATTACAATAAAATTTTTCAAAATTTTACTAAAAACCTCGATTTATTATTTTTGTTTGTAAATTTTAGCAAACTAGGAAACCCTTTGTAGAATTTTTTTTTCATATTCAAAAGGGCATTTCGTTTTTATACTTTCGCTGAAAAATTTTTTTAGAAACAATCTTTGAAAAAAGCATTTTTTTCTATCTTTACTATACTGCCTTATTAAATTCAGAAATATTTTTAATTTCTTACAAAAGTAACACTTTTTTTTCCCTTTTAAAATTAATTTGTCCATTTTAAACGTATAAATCCCCTTTAAAAAAAAAATCCCTTTTCTATTCTCTTTTTGACACTTTTTACATTTCTTTTGAGACCCATTTATAAAAAAATTATTACACATGAAAATGTTAAACCTTAATTATGATATTTTTTTTTGTAAATGTTTTTTTATAATTATTTAACCTTTTTTTTGTTTTTTTCCACATTCACATTGATACTTTAAAAAATCATGGTGATTCTTCTTTACAAACTTTACAATTTTGAGTCTTTCTATCTCTACTATAGTGATCACTATTAAAACCCAAAAATTTTTTTTGTTTCTTTTCATTTTAAAACTTTCTTTTTCTTCCAATTAATTTTTCTATTTTTTCATATAATTTTTTATGAATTCCCTTTTACAAACTTTGCAATTATAATGCATTCCATCTTTCCTTTTTTTATCTTTATAAAATTCATTTAAATTTTTTAAATTCTTTGCACTTTGTACATTTCTTTTGATGCCCTTTATATAGAAAATTTATATTACAGTTTTGACTTCTCAATTCATATTCATAAAATTTCCGGGTTTTTTTTCTTCATTTTTAATTTTTTTATACATAAGTTACAGGATTGTGTTTTTAATTTGATAAACACAAAAATTTCTCTGACCAAATTGTTCTTATTTTTTGTTCGAAAATTTTTATTTTTTTTACTAACAATTCTTACATATCATTGACTTTAAATTAGTTTTCGTTGAATTTTCTGGTGGAACTTACTTAAAAACCGACTCTAATAACTCTTTTTCTGCATTTTTATCACGTCTTTGGGCTTCATTTTGATTGGATTAAAAAACGTATCGTTATATTTCTTTACGATTTCTTAAGAAATCGATCCATTTAAAAGTTTTTTTTTATCCAAAAAGAACCTTCATTCTTTCTTTTTGATTCTTTTATATCCTCTACAATACTTGATTTTCTCTTTTTTCATATGATAAATCTAATGTTGATTTTCTAAAAAACTTCGTTAAATTCTTTTTTTTTTAAACTCTAAACCCTTATCTGATGAAGTATTTTTTGGTGGTTTGGTGTTTGTCTTTATCGCGTCTTTTATAAAATTTTTCGAGGCTTTTGAAACTCTTTACCGTTTTTTCTTTGATAGCTCTTTACCAACATTTTGAAAAGTATCAATAACATTTAACATATACTTAAATCCTCATTTGATCTGAATAGTTTGACATTATAACTAAACTGCTGCCCCCTAAATCGTCATTTCCCAATTTATTTTTTTTTTCTCTTTTTAAACTTTTTTCGTACTGGTGCATGAATTTCTCGAGCTTCAATCCTATCTCATCTTTAGTCCAAAATTTTTGCTTAACGGTTTTTTGGGTTTGGGTTCTTTATAAATTACTCTTTTTGTCTTACATTTGAACATTTTGCAGCAAATTTTATACAATCCATTTTTTAGTTTTTAACGATTTTGAATCTATATTTTCGTTTTCTTTTTACACTTTGACAGTGAATTTAAAACATCTTCCATTTAAATCAAAGTTTCCAAGTTTATTTTAATTTGTCTAATAACAATTTTTCTTCAAGCCATACGGTACTGTATCATCTTTTTCTAGACAATTCTCTTTTCATCTTTAGCGTTCAGTGCCACTTGTTATGGGAACTGACAACTATGTTTTTTAACTTTTGATGACTGCACTCCCTAAATTCTTCTTTATCTTCAAAAAACTCTCTTCAAGTTTTCGATATTTTTTGTTTTAATTTACAAAAGCTTTTCTTAATTCCTTTACACCCAACGGGGTTTTTTTTCTAAATTTGTACAGTACATCTGACCTTAAAAACCCCAAAATCTTCTAAAACTTCCTATTTAACTCATCTTTGAATTTCCCTATTACCTTCTTATTTTAGTAGTGAAACATTCATGATCTTTTGGATAATCACTTGTATCAAAGTCATCTATATTTTCTTTAATAATTTTAAAAGGATCTCGTTTCAATTCTAGAAAATAACTGTCTGTATCCATGTAACACAGATTCAAATCTGGATCAAACTTCTTTAATTTGTTGTAATAAAACTCGTACATTAGCAATTTTGAGAGTCGAGAACTGAAAATCCTATGTAAATCGGTTTGAATTAAATTTAACCTTTTGATTGTACATGTGACTTCGCAACTACACAGTTCTCGTCCAAAGATGTATTAAAGCATTTGAAATTAGTTTTCCTTAGCGTAGTTTTTACATTGAAAATTCTTCATTTCCACGCTTAATATCACCACCTGTTTTTCTTCTACACAATTTTATTCCCATAGATTTTTTCTCGCAAAAACTGAGTTTGTTTCATCCAGCTTATAAAAGTCCTTTTACAAAGTCGCTTGTTAGGCTTTGGTTCTCAGGTGTTTGTGATAAGAAATCAATGTATTCTTTCAAAAGAGGCTTCTGATCCGAATGCAATAGACCTGCTAATTCACAATGTGTTTCAGAAATCATAACCTTGTATCCAAAATAGAACTTCACCAAATTTCTCGAATGAACAACGGTATTCTCACATGTTTTATTCCAGTAGGAGTTGTAGGCAAAGTTTGTTTTTAAAAATGTTCTGGAGGCAAGAGGTAAATCCTTGTGATGTTTTCGTGTGAATTAATTTGTATGGATATCCAAGAATCGACCTTCCGAGAAATATAGCCATAATCTGTCGTCGCCAGTGAGTTCTAAAATTGTTTCTTATGGCCACTCTTCTGTTGTATATACGTTTTAGGAATCCATCCACCTTGATATCACTAAACGGCAGTTTTTGCATAAGGACCATACCCATAAAGGTTGTGTTTGCATCGAGATAGAGTAAATAGATTTTTGTCGTGGCTTTGTCTTAATCAAAATCTTTTGTAAATATTTGTTATTTTGCTTTCACGATATCGTTTAATACACGCATGAGAAATGCCCCGCGAATAACCTTTTTCGATCATCAATAATACATATTATTAATCGTGTAATTAGCTGAAGCTCAATTATTCGTTTAATTTTAAATCATTTTGTCGTCCCATGCGAGACTGGGGGAGCTGTTAGATATAGTGTTGCGCGGAATCCAAGAGTTTTATAGCAATTCAAACAAATATTTCCTGAAAATTTTCAAAGATATCAGCGAGCACATAAATATCAATCTTGAATGTTGATAACAAATCAGAGATAATTTCCTAGGATTTATTCTCCTTTTAATTTGTTCCCAAACATTTAAGTAGTGTTGAAAAATCTTTTCTCAGATATGCTCTCATCTGTCAAAAAGTGAATAGAAATCTTGAATTCTCAGATTCTCTTTCTGTGTAAATCCAAGTTTTTCAATTACTGTCGATAATATTCATAGGGAAATATTCCTTTTCCCAGATAGGAATTTTAAAAAAATCCATCGTCGTCGTCATTTGGCTGTCTTTCTATTAATCCCCTCATTCAGGTCCATCTTGTATAAAATGATTTGTGATGTTTGAAAGTCTTCTCATCTTTAGATTTTATAGTCTAAACTTTTCTATAGACGAGGCCCGATGATCATCTGAACGTGTACTACATATACGAAAAACTTGATGATATTTTCTTGTGCTATATCACCTTCGAATTTCATAGGCCTATATCCAGAATTTTACAGAAAATAATACATTTATTATATTTTTCATCGGTGTTTGTCAATCAGAATTCAACATTATCCATATTGGTTTTAGCCAATTCCTTATTATGTACAAATGTGCAGTATCGTATATTTGACTATATTGATGGCAGAAAACGGGAATATTCTGAAGGATATTTCAAATTTAGATTGCAAGCATGCCATAGAGTCTGGCGCCTCGAAACGTTGCCGGTTCTTAATTGACAATTGATCTCCTCTCTCACTTTATTATAACTCTTAATAAAATCTATTCCAACTATGCAGGAGTAAAACCATACTGAATTGACCCAACATCATAAAGCAGGACCATATCACCAGATATGACATAACTTGTTTGTGAATATTGATACGCAAATTTCTTTCTTCTTCTTCTGTCCAATTTCATAGGTTTTTCATGTTCTACCTTAGAATTAATATTTTTTCGCTAATGTATTTCGGATAATTTATTGAGGTTCTTCAAAACAATTTTGTTCGGGGACGTTTTTTCAAATCTTCTTCATTTTTGGCCACGATAACATATCGGTTTGTAACATGCGGATTGGTCATCATTCGACACTAAAATATAGAGTAACAAACCATAAGGATATGTGCCTCTGAATCTTGGTTTGTAGTCGATCTTTGATGGATTGTTCTTGCATGTCGGAATTTTTTCTAATATGCTCTCAAAGTCCATATAAATTACGTAGCGGATGGTTAAATTTTCTTATTGATAATTAGTAAAATTTTAGTTGTATTTGACCTGGAAATGGCATAATTGGCTTACAAACTTCATGATTTTTTACAAATTTCTAAGTGATCTGTGTAAAATCTCCAGATTTGTAAAAATGGCTTAAACATACTTCTATCACAGAAAATTTTTCGTTTTCTTTATGTTTAGACAACTGCGAAGAAACAAGCTTATTTAAATCGGTTAATCAAAACATAATGAGATTTATCCAATCTTGTTTTAACATACAATAAAATCAATGTTTGGTTTCAAGCGTCATATTTTTTCAGAAATTTTTTTTTTTTTGTAACGGATACATTGTTAATAATTGTCATCAAAACTCGTAGACATTGATAGACATTTGTTGTGATACTTATACGTGGAATTGTAGTGCTTCGTTTTTCAAATATTTGTATTATCTTTCAGAAGACATTGGAATACTCTAAGAACCCTGAAAAATATTTCGTTCATTTTCACAAATTTTTCGTATTGCTTTTACACGTTCACAGTCTCTTTCTGGTTTTTCAATAGCACACTCTTATTGAGTAAATAAAAGCAAAAATCATCTTCTATTTTTTATATATTATACAAGCTTTTTTATCTTTGATATTCTTTGGTAAATCGATTGTATGATCCTGCGCATGTCATCAATTTCGTGTTTTGTTAAGGCTCAGAAAACTAGTTGTTTTAACAACTTTTAAATGTCCCATGCCGGGAAACCCTTTATTTGGATTATTCGTTTTTGTTCCTCGATGTGTTAAATTATATTAAATTGCTTAGTAAATAAAGTCGTTTTAACGGTCAAAGAATTTCTGTACTGCTATTGATTAGTAAAAATCATTAGACATGTTTTGCGGGTTACACCATTCACTAAAGTTCGTTCGTATTCACACATTCCATAATAGAGATAGCGCCTTCATATTTTTAACATTTTCGTGAAAATTTTCTCCGATTAAACTTTTAATTTCTGACCGCATAAATTGAAAGATATTTGTTAAATTGGACATGGAATTGTCGTTCAAGTTTGTAAAAAATGTATTGCTTTGGAAAGAGACCGTGTAATTGAGGATAAAACTTCTACATCAATGATATTTTTCGGATTTTACTTTAAGATTTTATCAATTTCTTCGATCATTTCAGACTTGGTTTTATCGTTAGTACCGATACCCAAAATTTTTCAGCTATTGAATGAAGTTTTTCATCATTAAATAGGTCGAGATTTTTCTTTTCAACTTGAAATTTTTCTCTTTAATTCACGTAATTTCTCAATATTAAACATGTTTTTCGTGATCGGCAATTTTATTTTCTCTAGCCCACGCTTAAATAATTTAGTTCATTATTGTAAATTTGCTTGTTTTTTCATGACTTTAGAATTATAATGGCGATCATAGTTTTTTCTTAAAATTTCTATTTTGCAGAACGGACATGATTTTATCGCGCTCCATTTAGATAGAAAAATTTATTTAACTAAATGGTGCTTGTAAACCAACGATTGCCCGGGTTTACAATAATTGCCGAGTTTGGAAGATTTTAAAGTACACTTACCGAAAAAGATTTTTGACTGTTTTGGATGAAAAAAAGATTAAAGAATTAAACAAAAATGAAAAATTACACTTGGTTGTTACTGGAAAGAAAACTATAAAAGATAAAGAAATTATAACAATTAACTTGTAGAATAAAGTCTTAACTCTAAAACTTGCAGTCCCTCCCCACGTCATGTACTGTTTTGATAACCATAGTTGGTGTCTTTCTTCATAGGAATCACATGGAATATTATCTACAGTAATACCTTTTGTTTCACAACAAAATGTGGCTATAATTTTATAAGAAAAATTCTATAATGCCTTTAATGAATTGTGTTGATAAATCTTGATACTCACAAAAATTCCTAAGAAATTCATCATTAAGTCTTGATTATCTTGAAAGGACGTATAATATGGGAAAAATGTCATAAAAAAACGATGAAAAAATCTCTGTTTGTTTATTTTTACTTTCTTTTCAATATCTTTCGTAATTATATTAAATATATAATCCCTTATTTTTTTCGTTTTTTGCCGATAGTAAAACACTCCATTAGACGTTTTTCTGCAAAAGACTCTACAAGTTTCTTTTAATTCTGTTTCATTTTAAAGACGGTATCAACTGTTGTTGAGAAAAACCGGCAATTCACTAAAATTCATCTTTGTTGCACTGTTTTAATGCTAGAAATTGTAGAGACTTTGGTGAGTTCATGTTTGTTTGGTGACTATTTAGTAGAAAAGTTTTTTTATTAAAGTATGTTTTTAGTAAAAATGTTTTAAATTGTTTAAAAATTTTTTTAAGATTTCGAAGATTTTTTCTTTATTCGTAGCAGATTTGACAACATTTTACAAAGCACAGCTTAAGAAAGTAGAAGCAAACACTGTAGATTTGGTTAATTTTTCATTCCCACAGAGTAGATAGTAATGTACCGATCGCTTTTGGAGACGAACGACTGTAGATTCGGTTAATTTTTTTCATTGAGATTGCTGTGTTATTTCTCAGCTTCCTTTATGGTACATTGAACGTATTTTACATTGCTTTTCGGTCGCTCCGAAAGTGCGCCAAAACCCCCATATTACTATCTACTAAATATATATATATAATATATATATTATATATATATAATATATATATATATATTGTTTCTGATAGCAACATCACATATATATAGTTTTGTTTCTTTTCGAGTGTTTGACTACTCTAAAGTTCAAGGAATTCTATAACGAATTTCTACAAATCGTTGATTTATAGCCAAATATAAATGCAATGAAAACGATTGAATGTGAATAAATTTCAATAGCATAAAATGTATTTACAACTACAACTTAGCTATGTAGCCATTATAAGTCATGTATGTAACATGTTCAATACGCAGTCTGTAAAAAGGAGTGTTGGAAATTGGTCACATTTTGATACTCAACAGCTAAAAACCCTAAAGATACAATAAAATGTTAACATTCATTTTAGCCTGTCTGAATTAAAATACAAAACAAAATTGAGTATACAATTTTTACTAACTTTTTACCAAAAATTAAAAAAAAAGAACCAAACTTGTGTATTAAATTTGGTATTCAGGTTTTTAAAGCCTTTTTTAATGAAATGGAGGAAATATAAAAAAAATATACCTTTTATGTAGATTTACAAATTACGAAAAACTTGCAACAATTTTGGGCTAACCCCGGGGGGGTTTTCCCCATACTGGGGGCTTCAAAAAAATAGTATGTCAATCCTTTTTTTTCTTTTATTTAAGTTTGTTTAAAGGTTGGGGCCCCGATTATCCTTAAATTCACACCTTTTCCCTTTCTAGGCCCTTCCCCCACGTTGATACAAGGAAAATCGGCAAGCTTTAGGATCAATTAACAAAATCACTAGTCAGGTTCAGAAAATTACTCCCCCTAACAAAGCCCTCCAAAATAGTGATTCAGAATTTTTTTCACCTTGGAGCCTGCCTCCTTGGTTAAAATTTAGTTCGCTAAAAACGTTAACATGATTACCACATGTCTAGAAAATTTTTCCCAAAATTTTGGGAGTAGATCTACCCACTAAAAGGATAGAGATCAGTCGTTTGTTTCATCGCTTCCACGCAAGAATTTCGCCCTTCTAATAACTTAAATTGACTCAAGACATATTTTGGGCTGAACCTATAAATTTTCTATCTAAATTTTTTTTATATCGTCTGAATATATGGCCATAAACGACAATAAATGAATATATTTTTTATCTTGAGGTTTGTCCATCTCTTTAAAAACTGATGTTAATTTAAAGATGCAGTTTTTTAAGAGGAAACATTGTAACAATTTGGATGAAAATTGTATTTAAGTCTTTTTACTAGACATTGAAAAGGACGGGTAAAAAATTTTAAAAAATTTTAAACTTTTCCTTTTTAAAAAACTTTACTTAATGGGGTAAAAAGTTACGTCCAGCTAAATTTCACCTTCCACTTTGTGCAGCGTCTGAATCAACGCTATGACAATTTGGGTTCTTGGAATCAAAAATTATTGCCTGGAAGCACAAATTATTATTACATTTTTGGACCCCCCGGGCTAGAACCAGGATCTCTCGGGTTTGAGAGCCCAACTATAACCATTTCTACGGAGGGGGGACATCTAAGACTTTTATACAATAGCTGTTCAAAATAAGACCGGTAGCTTTCCAGGCCCCACTGCGACCGTGCGTCCAGCCCGGCCCGGGTTTACTTTGGGGGTACCTTTTACCCACTGCGACCGGCGCGGGCCAGCCCCCCCCGCCTCACTCCGGGGTACCTTCACCCACTGCGACCCGGGCCCGGCCCAGCCCGGCCCGGCTCACTCCGGCGTACCTTCGCCCCCTGCACCACCCGGCCCCGGGCCCCCCTCCGGCGTACCTTCACCCATTGCGACCGGGGCCCGGGTCACTCCAGCGTACCTTTGCCCACTCCGCCGGCCCGGTCAGGGTTTTTTTACGTACGCCGCCCATATTCCTCCGTCAGCAAATTTTTTAAACAATTTAGCATTTAAAAGAGTAGATTATACGGGAAATATGTTGACATAATTTTAATTATATTTTACTAAATACCGCCCCCAGTGACAAAGTCAAACAAACTTTATTATCCTATATGTTACATTAAAGTGATAACGGTATAATTAAATTATACCTGTTGATCAAAAAAATTTAGTAAAGCACATAACCAATATTTTGTTGTCGATATTGTGAAACAGAATATTTACAAATCTGAAAAAAAACAAAGGGGACGAACTTTAAAAAGTGGGATATTACTCAAAAAGCAATTCCTTCCATACTACATTTTCCTGATGAAGAAAAAACTTTATACTGAGCCGTATAATTTATTTCAACAAACAACCTCAAATTCGGTTAAAAAAAAATAATAAAACAGCCTATTTTTTTTACCATTTTTGGGGAAAAAAATACATTTTTTGTTAAAATTTTTGAATAAAATTTGAAATTAACAGGGGAAATTTCGTAAAATTTGCTATCTCCACCCACGACGTGATAACTTTTAGACGGGTTTTGTATAAAATGTATGTAAAGGGCCTCTGTTTCAATGATTTTTTCGTCTGTTTTTAACGATGTGCACTGTTTATAGATTCTTTCGGGGGTTGCAAAATTCCTATAGGGGAAAAGAAACCCTATAAAGGGTTATCTTCCCAAACCCCCCCCCCTACATCACCACCCTTTTCCACCTTTCTCGATTATAAATCATTATCCTTTTTTTTTTTACTAAGGGCAAATTTATGGTTCAAATATCAAAAAAAATAAAAACCAAAACTGAACATTTGCATTTTTCACTAAGAGTAAACTTTTCAGTTTAAGTCCCCCGTATCAATGGTCCAAAAGTGGTTTTTAAAATTTTCTTTTATTTTATATCTTTACATAGAAATTACAATTCATTTGGGAAATAAAAAAATATAATTATTTTTATTTTAAAATTTTATTTAGCCGTGGCGGCAATTCTTTTCCCTTGTTTGGACCTTTTTTACCGGGATTCAGAGCTCGCGCTAAATTAAAAAATCTAAGTTTTTTTTTCATCCTGAACATTAAAAAAAAAACCTCTATTTGGGGATGAACATAAATTTGAAATTTGCTCACAAATTTTATTAATAAAGTTTATCCTGTAAAAATTTAGTTTTTTGGACTCAAAAGATTTCAAATTAAATAATAAAAATTTCTAAAAAAAATATTCCTATATGTACCACAGCTAAGTAACATTTTCAATGGGTTTGTGTTGCTTTTCATAATTTTAATTTTTAGAAAAATAATTTAAATAGGCCACTAAGGTACGTACAATCTTAAAAAACGTCAACTTTAATAAAATAAAACAAAAACTATAGGGAAGTGAAAGAAAGAAAAACACTTTTTTAAAAGCTAAAAAAAACCCAATAATTTTATTTCAGTGTCAATAAAATTGGCTGCCGTCCAAAAACCTATACAGTATTTTCAAATATTTTTAATCATAAAAAATATTTTTTTGAACTGAAATATTTATCACAAGTGGGGTTAAATAGCGTTTGGTCAGGACATGAAACCCTCATCAGAAACATGAAGCTTCATGTCGGACAAATTATTTGCTTTATGTGATTAATGGTCAGTCTCATTTTTCTTTCAAGTCATTTGGAGTTGGCACCCTTTAGCTGAAATCTAATTTTAATTATAATTAATTCTTTAAGTTGGAGTGTTGTGTTGGAAAAAAATATTAGAAGAGTGTCACAAGAGTGTCTATGGATTTGTACCTAAAAAAATCAAAATAATTTTGAAAATAGTGATAGTGACAACAATGTTAAATCAAATAAGTGATAGCATAGTAAATATCCGCAATACATTAAATCAAATGTTTAAAAAAAAATAATATTTTTATCTCTAGGGGAACTATGTTGTGATCCCCAAAAATAGCATAGAAACCCTGTATAAAAGAGTTGAAGAAAATAATTTTTATCCAAAATCCAGACCTAAAGTAATTTTAAATCAAAACCTGGGAAAGAAATTATGTTCAACCTTAACAAAAAAACTGTTTAAGTTTACAAACAATCAGATGAAGACCCTTTTAGAAAACAGACGACACAAATTTTGAGATTTCGAAATTACCATGTTGTGGATCAAACTTTTCTGCTTAGGGGAAATCACCACCCCAAAAATCAAAATTTTAATTTCAGACAAATGCCAAGTGCTACTGAATCCAAAGTAAGTAAAAATTTATAAACATTAAAAAGGAAATTGTATCAAATCTAGATAATGACCAGATTTTTGGCTGACCCTTTACCAATGCAGAATAAAAATCAATTTGATGTAATGATATACCAGCTAAAAGTTAAGTTGAAAGAAAAATATCAGGTTTCCAATAAAAAAACAAAAAATTTTAAAAAATAACTTTTTTTACCACCTTCAGGTCTAGGCACAAAATCAGTTAAGAATTCAAAGTGTTTGAACGTCTTTTAAAAATTGCAGGATTTAAATAAAAAAAAAAGGATTAGGCTGACTGGGAAGAGAAAAAGTGGTAAAAGTATCTGTTTCGACACAATTAGAAAGTTTCGGAATTTTTGGGGGAAGGGGAAAAAGTAAAATTTTTTCCAAAAAATTTTGGGCTGTTCGTATTGATGGAAATTTGGGGCACAAACAGCTTCTTTCATGTAATTTTGAACGAGTTCTTTGTTAAGTTTAAGGAAACTTATCCCATATTAAAATTAGTCCTCCTAATTTTTGTGAGCTGCGACCCAAAAAGGTCTCATAGCAGGAGCTTTAGGAAACCCCAGTGCTTTGTTTGTTCCTACCCCCAAAATGTCAGAATGATAGATGGACAAGCTTAATGTTTCTTAAAAGACTTGATAGAAGCGTTATGTTTGCGTAAAAATATGAAAAGTATATGGGTGAATGTGAAGAAGCGGAATGGAAATACACGTGTAAAAAACATTTTTAGAGCCAATGAAAAGAAAGAAATTTTCCCGGTGATATAGTAAAAAAACAATGGGTTCACTGTTGACCGTGCAGAATAAGACAGTGACAAAGCCACGAGAAGAGTTTTTTAAAAATTTCTCGTAAAATTTAAATAAAGTGAATAAGTTTAAAGCCCCCCCCATGTTTCAAACTCCTCAACCTCATTTAAGACAAAAGAGTAATCTGACCAAAGAAAAATGCGATGTTGTTGCTTTTTTTAGAAAATTTTATTTTTTTGACAAGATTAGATCCAGAGTTTTATTGGGTTACCAACAACTACGTACACTCTTTTTTGTTTTAGGC
>NW_025787378.1:0-14242 GCF_021130785.1 Homalodisca vitripennis
TTAGAGTATAGTTCTCGTTATCTGGAATTCAATAAATTGTGTTAGAGTGTAGCAATTTAGGAGATAATACAAAACAAATTTGTCTAAAATTTTTATTTTTACAAAACAACATAATTATGTATGTCCTTACGACTTGCCCACTTCTAATTTAAGGGAAATGTTCGTTTGAGATTAAAAAATTGTCCATTAAAGAAGGGAACTAGCCTCAATAAGTTTTTTATGTAAAAGTTACTTAATAATTCAGATTGATAGTTCGAATTTGTTAAGTCAGATAGGTTTGCATGTACCACATCATATATTTAGAGCATTTAACTTATTTGCTTTACCTAGATGTAGAACAGTTTCTCATTATATGTTTTCCTTTGTACAAGACTCTTCGGGTTTCTTAATTTTAAAACCAATTAAACTTAGATATTTATATTGATAATTTGGAAAATATTTTAAAGATATGCAGCAACCTTTTATTTTGATTTTAATGTATTGTTCATTGTAGAAGTGTTATGTGTACAATGTAGCAATGTGGTTATTTTTATTTTAAATTGTGATGTGAGTTCATTTATTTATGTTGTGTAAAGAAATTTAAATATTAATTTATGTAACTGCCAGCAGTTTAGTTTAGTTTTAGTTTGTTATGTAAAGTCTCATATTAAGAGTACATTTAATTTTAGTTAGGATGGCTGTTTTGGGAATTAATTGAAGGTTTTGTACTTTGTTTGTGCTGTAATCATGTCCTGTAGCTGTCATGTAAAATTGATAAAATAAATATAAATAAATAAAAGGTCCCCTTCAGAGAAGGACGATACGTTAAAAAACAGGCGATTGCAATAAGAACTTGTATATTTTTAATATCAATTGATGATACTAACGGAATCTATATAATAGAGACAAATATTCCAATTTAATCTCGTTTTAACAATTCAATTTTAAACACTATGTCATTTATGGTAAATATGTGCAGTTCTTTATAATTTTAATAATTGGCTATAACTCATAAAAGATATTAATAGATTTCCGGGGCCCTTATTTTAGATTTTAAAAAAGTCCTTAATTTTATTGTCATTATCTGCACTACCACACAACAAATAATGAATTTGTGATTTAATGTATTGTCACTTACAAAGGATTTATCCCAAATATTGCGTACATTTTAAAAGTTATTCGGCAATAACATTTGGTGGTAACCTTCGGCATAATGTAATGCACGTCAGACTATTGAAACCTGTCTATGTGTTGTTTAGTTCTTATATAAATTTAATAACTGGCATAGTTCATTAAACAATATCAATAAGATTTCCAGGGCCCTGATTTAAGATTTGTCTAAAAAAAGAAGTCCGTAATTATTAGTATTATTTGCATTACCACAACAAAAGTGATTGTTGATTTAATGCCTGGTCACTTACTAAGGAATTGCCTAAATAAATGTGTACTATATTAGTTCCGCGGGCACTCAAATTTTGTGGTTTTAACCTACGCTGAATATAATGCACGTCAGATATAAGGAGATTTTATCAGTTGTTGATTTTATTATGGGCGCATATAGTAATAGTAATGTTGTGGCTTTACGGAATGGTATTGTGTTAGCGGAGAAATGTTTCGCCATATTTTAATTCCAAGAAGGAGACACGCCTTCAATGCCCCCTCCCGGCTTACTTTATTCAAACCCGTAGTACAGATTCAGTTTCCTGCAGTGCAGGGATTAAAATGCATTCTTCCGGTGGGAAATCGGAAGTGTTGTGACGACTTCCGCTGTAGAGTGTGACCCAATAACTATAAGCGAGCGACAGCAGAGAGCGAAGCTGTTGTCTGTTTACAATGTCCAACGAATCGTTACAGTATTTTCCCATGAAATGCTGCCGAAAGCGGTGATGGAAACGAATCGATCTGTATCACTTGTGGTCGAGACCACCCATCTGTATCGTTTATAGTAAGTAGATTAAGATTAACTCGCATCACTCACACGTTCCTAAAATAGAAAATATAAAAACTGATACAAGTTAAATGAACAAATAACAATTAAATTGATGGGAACCATAGCTTAAACAAGCAATATCACAAGATCAGGACTATATTAATAGGATAAATTAACAGTAATTGATCAGATAATAATTCTTACTTGGAGTGTACATAATTCTAAAAAAACATTCCTTTCTTTGAGATAAAATATACAAAGGTGTTAGTTTAACATTAAAACAACCATACTTTTTGGCTTAATTGTAACCTTAAAAATCCCAACTCATCGTAAAACTCGTATCCCCCAGAAGATTCATTTAAAACACGTTTACGATGACGACTTATTTCCAGACTGTTTCATTTGTGTTAGAATAATGGCAAAAAACTGTAATCGTTTTTTTTAACGTTAAACGTCCTAAATATGACAAGAACCAGTATGCAGGCTCTTCGTAAATTTTGCACAATAAATGTATTTCAATAAGTGTTGTTCAATATTTCTCAGTGTACCCCAAGGAGTACCAAACACATTAATTTACCTTAAAAATTAAGCGATCGTGAGCCCAACGGGGTACACAATAGTCTGAGATATGTATTTAAGCGCGGGTTCAAATTTAACAAACCACCACGACAGACAAACAATAAACAATGCAATAAGGAAATGCATTTAATGCATACCGATCGGGTACACAACGGCAGTTGGGAAAAATCGCGTGTAGGTACTCAATGGGGTAAACGTTGTCGTGAACTTAGCACCAACTGGCTACCAACTTTAATTTCCAGTTTCATTTAGACTTTAAAAACATCGCCTTTGCTGCCAAATCTAGTTTCTAGCTTGATTAATAACTTGGAAACATCAAATTCCCGTATATTCTCTTTTCCAGTTTCATTGCTAAATTTTAAAAAATTTACTCGCTATCAATTAGATTTTCCAGCTTCACTGTAACCTTGAAAGCTCAGCAACTTCTATACTTGGGTTTTGCTGTAAGGAAGCACTACACAACACCTGTCACTAGATATACACATTTAAAAACACTGACCTCTTCACATGAATCCATTTTGTCAGCTTTACTTGTATTAGTTCGATAGAACAGACAATCTTTGCCGCTTATACTCTATTGTATAGCCGCATTTATCATACCAGTGAATGGACACAATAGGCCATCATCACAAACTTAATTCTTCCAGTTTACAATCTGTAGCTTTGACGAACAATACATTGGGTCATCACTAGCCGGGAAAAGGGGTTATATGCGATTATAGCAAGATTGTTATACAAAGCTATGATAAATATGAAATCTTGAAACGATATAAATGGAATGGGCACCAATGAGAATTGCGTGGTAGGAGAGAGGAATACAGGAGAAACGCATTGTAGTAATTTAATCATAAATTAATCATGCGGGGGTGAGTGTTGTTTTTGAGTCAGAGTTTTATATCTTTCTGAAACCATAACAAGAAGACAATTTGAAAATGACCTCGAGACGATTTTGACAGAATATAAACAATGAAATTGATTCAACATAGGCAAAATCATAACAAAACAGTGTTAAATTTATAGTACTAGACTAATTGGTAAAAAATTATTGGTCCGTGTAAATAACGACTAAATAATACACGTGTACATATTTTAATTAATATAATATGTTTTAAACAGTTAATGATTCTAGCAAACACAAAGTAAGCCTAGTGGTCGATGGAAATTGAGCTTGGTTTTAGGTGAAAGGTCGTCGGGAACTCAAACGTAAAAAGAAAGGTTGCCAACAATTTTTAGTTACAGAAAACGTACATTAGATGACTCTTCAAGATCCACATGGAGGGTGGGAGTCTACAAGGAGGTTCAGCAAATATAAAACTAAACGTAAACAATAGTCAAGAATGTGACATGGTTTTAGATAGATAGTAATGTAAGAATGTATCAGTACTAGACTAATAGTCTATAGATGTCCAACTAATATAAACTTAAGAATTTTCTATTTTTGTATAATAACTGCATACACCAGGTTTTTCCCTTTAGGCCATTCATCTCCCCTTTAAAATGATGTGTACATCTTGAGCTAAGCTTACGGGTAAATAAAAAACTCTCCTTCTAGACTAATTCTCCATTGGATGTCTACTATCCTTAAAAACTATTTTCTTAAGCCAAGTATTATTTACAAAGTTTAACTTTCACAACTTAAGCCAAAGACAGTTGTCAATGTTTCAAACTTTAACCCCAGCGTTAAAGTAGCGTAACCTTTTCAGGTTGGATTTATGGGCATTGTATTCTACTAATAAAGGCTTTTTAATTTGATGTACGAGTACTACTCGATCCTAAAGGTTCTTCATTTAAGATTTTCTTCTGATTCATTGGCGTTGCCGTCACCTTCACATGACAAAGAATGGTAGTTACTTTAAAAAAGTTTATATTTATAGGTGCTGTAATGATGTACCCAAGTTTTCTTTGCTTTACCCTATACATCGTTCGGGGAGTTTACCAACCCAGTATGGGACTTCTTTTTTACACCCTGTATACATACACAGTGGACTATGAAGTTGAAATAGTTGAACCAGGTTAGGCCTGTCACAAGGGTGAAAAACTTAACTTCTGAGAGATTCTTGTTCATGACAAAACACCGATTATTCTGGATTTAGGTGTTGAAATAAAAAACTGGTAATTTTACATCAATTCACTATTGAACCTTAATAGAAATTAAAGATATTTCTTATTTTTATTGTTGGACATAAGAGTAAATATAAACAAACGCTTGTAATACAGTAACATAAAATGTAAAACTTGATCTTCAAAATAAGTTGAAATTATCTTGCATTTATTCCTAGTTGGAAGTTAGAGGGATTTTCTTTAAAGGTATAGACCAAGGTGTGGGTTTAAAAAACAGATAGTATGAATTTTGTTCTGATATCAATTTATCAACCTTTGTTTATGTAAAGTAGAGTTTCTTTGTGACTGTGTTTGTTATATATCGTATCACTTAATATTAATTTAAGCGGAAACACTTCTTCTCTTCTGATTTATTTCATTTTCAAACTCTCCTCGTGTTCTATATTATTTTAAAGAGAACCATTAAAATCAATAAACAATAGATATACGCAATTGTTTAAAATTAGTGTTTGTTTCATAACCAGCATTAACAACAGAGGAATTAATACAAACCATTGTCACGACAATGCACAAAGTTTTAACCTATTTATCCATCATACATACATTTCATTTTTTTTTTTTTGAACTCCAGAGAAGGTTACACAGTACGCGGGGGAGGAACGGGGTAATGTTAATCGTTCATAAATGGTTTTTTTAAATGGATACACAGTACAAGGAGTTTGCGGGAGTTTGTATCGCATAATTTCAAACACTATCAAAGCTGGGTTACAATTTAAGTAATTCTTTTTGCGCCATGAGCAACTTATTCAACCGGAAAGAGATGATTGCCAAGCTGAGTAGTAGGACAGTACGAATAAGGCGATAAAATTGAAGATCTTAACATTTAATAAAGCACGAAAATATGTCCCTCCATGCTCTCCCCGCTCACCTGCTGCTTCACTCTCACCTCCCTGCCCGCCCTCCCCCTCCCCTTTTTAACGTATAAAACTATACGATTTTTAAGGAGAAACCAGATGATTTTGTGGTGTTGCTTGTCCGGTTACAATAAGATATTACTCATATTACATGAGCAGTCTTTAGACGTTCTTTGCCACATTAACGGTTTCTTTATTGTAAATTAAATGCTAGTTCAATTAGTGAGGCGACGCGTATATGTTTTACAAGTTTATTATAACATTATGTTCCATAAAAGTATATATCTTGCAGTAGCACATCGTGGAGTAATATTATTTTTATCAGGGCCACACTAAAGGAAAATGCTTGGGCATACAATTGCACGTTTCCGTGTTGTATTCTTGATGAAAGTAGGCACAACGTTTTGTCAAATAGTGTAACATCGTATTAATGATGATGCCCAACCGGCGAAGAAAACGCGCTTTTTCAAATTAAACATTTTGGTGAAAGTATAACAAAGGTGTTATAATTTCCTTCCCCCAGTTATCAAAGGTAGAAACTGTATTCAATTATATGTAGTAGTTTCGATGCTATTGACCGCACATCACTATTCACGAAATTTATAAATCACAGCGGTTCGTAGTTATAAAAATTATTTCATTTTAGTGTCGAAAATGTCTGTAAACGAGATTTTAAGAGCTGTAATGTTCAGTTTTCGGCGGTGGAAATGTTTTTTTCGTTTAAATGAAATGAAATGAAATGAATGAAAATGAAATGAAAAATTCTTTATTTTTACAGGCAAAGTTAGGGCCGCATGGCCCTTTCTTACACTTAACCTGTTGCAATGTAATATTTTAAAACACATTTAAATAAATAGTATTATAAGAATTAAAAACAAAAACATCAATAAAGATAATAAAATAAAGAAATAATTACACTTTACTCAAAGTGGTGAAATTAATGCAATTATTTTTAACGTGTAATAATTAAAATTTAACCACAATAAATAAGTTAACCATCTCTACTATTCTTAAAACAATAAATATAAATTTATATATTCTTGTAATATACAAAATAAAAATTAAAGTAATTTATTGCTAAATGAACTTTTCACACACAATCTCACATTCATCCCTCTGCCAGTGTCACGCCCACAGCATCTCAGACCGGGAAAACTGCAACCAGCTAACCGCTCAAGGTACATATCCTTTCAGTTTCGCCACAAACCGGGAACTGCCACTTATCGATGGAGAAGTAATTGTTTGGGGAAAGGGCAATTCCACAACCTATCCAAGCCATTTAACATGGAAATGACTTATCAAACACTGCAGTCCGTGATGCTGGATGGCATTCTCAAAAATGTCATGAAGCCAGAGCGATGTGCTTTCCCTAACACCTACATGAGGGACACAGATTTAAAATATATTCGAGCAAAAATATCTTGGAAAACCAAATTTCAATATTTGACATGAACTAGTTTTAAAATTTATGATGGATCTCTTGATCTATTAATTTTAGAATATTTGTGACGTGAATATAGTACGGTTTGGTGATGTGCTTGGCTTCCTCGTCCTTCACATCGTTAACGTAACGTATACAGTAGATTTTGAGTTCTTTGCCAATGCTTCTCACATCAGCACTATGTGGTTCATAATCAATTGATCACGAGAGATTACAGTAATTAGAAATGTGGAAGTAACGAGTGAGCTTTAAGTCAAGAGCAGGCTTGATTATTGTTCTGCCGGTAAAAATCGTTGTAAACGTTTCAGTGGAGGTGAATAGATGCTGGGAAAACCGCGTTTACAAATCTCCGCAAAACCAGCGTCCAGTTCCAAGTCAAAGTCGAGTTTATAGTTCAAACCAAAGATCCTTCACCTTGTCAGTATTAGTATGGCATGGCTGTTACCATTTACAGTTAACGTTTTCAATTAGGTATTGAAGTTTAGTTGAGTTTCGTAAACGAGAGTGACCCAAAATAATGAATTGAGTTTTCGTTTTTGCTATGGTTTAGTCTGCAGGGCCATGGATGTTTTGGACCACATAACCGATATTTGTAATGTCAACTATTGATTTTGGTGATACATTCATTAATGGAGTCCAATTTTAAAGTGGTGGCTGATGATAGATTATGCCAGGTCATCAGCATACATGTGATATGAGCTATGTTTAATGTACAGAATGGAATGTCGTTCACAGTTACAGTAACAAATAAATTAAAGGACCAAGAATCGATCCCTGTGGCACCCCACAAGTAACAATTTCCCAGTCCGAAGTCATGTCATCCACCTTTACACACTGCCGTCTCCCTGACAGTATAAGATCTCAGTGCCAAAGTTTAATACTATTGACTAGAAAATCCCTATTAGCCTTAGTTTTAGCTAGCAAATACTTTGTGGTTTACGCATGTTCGAAATGCTTTTTTTTTTTTTTTTTGAGAAATCGGAAAAGAGTGAGAATTGTGCCCTGTCTTGGTGAATCCATAAGCAAGCCTAATGTCATCCGTCACTTTTAAAAGTGCAGGTTTTCTGTACTGTGGTTGGTCCCCCGAAAAGCCAGATTGATAGTCACTAACAATGATGTTGTTGTAAGATAGAATATTCAGTGGAAATTGGCAGTGCACAATTCTCTCTAGGCCTTTAGATAATGCAAGGAAGAATATTTATCCGGCCTATAATCTGAACATTGATACTGGTGTCTGAAATCTTATTAAGAGGACGGGACAAAAGCAAGACTTCCATTGTGAGTGGGAAAAAAGATACCACTCCCTAAGAGACGTGTTGAAAATAAATGTGACTATTGGGAAGGAACAAAGCAAATAGAATGTATTCCTTTATGAGGCCCGTATTGGCGATTGCCATCGTACCCAACAGCATTACTTGCGAATTTAACGGCGTATAGCTTTCAACAACGTCACCCTTGTATCACAGGTTTAAAAGTAAACTCAGGAGGATAACCACAACTTACGGGGGGGCGGGAGGGTAGGTTTTTGAAGATGTTTTAAGTAAGTCCTCCACTTTTTCCTGACTGAAAACTTTGACTACAAGATGTAAAAAAATTGGTTTCAACTCATTCAGAGGTATAAGAACTGGCTGTTGAAAATACGTGTGTTTTCCTATTTCACAGGCTTTTAACCTTGACGCCCTAAGGTCGCTTGACGGACTGTTTCCTATTCTCAAAAAGACCCTCGAGTATATTCTCAGCCTGGAATTACGCAGAAGTTGTTTAACCCAACCCTGTTTCAGAATTAAACGGTACTGATCCATAAGTATCTGGTCATTAGAGCGCCTCGGCTCTTCGATATAAGCTATCGCGATTGGATGCCATCAGGCTAAGAATATTCCCTTTCTCATCCATGCACTGGGGTGCCTCTTATTTATTGTTCGTTTTTGTCACATAAGGAGCATGATTTATCATAAAACAGATAAAATTAGTTTATTAAACCAACCACCATGTCATCAACAGAGTCAAGATTCTCTAGGTTATGCCCATGGGAGCAATAAAAAAAGTTTTAATCTGGGGGGAAAACCCCAAATAAAAAATTTCAGCCTCATTCATGTCTTTTAAAGTACTCTATACTTGATAAACCTAGTTTTAATCTTAGGTATATTTTACTGAATAAAACACAATAGATTTAGGTCATGTTTTGATATGGCAGGGACTGGAAGCTGCGCATTGAAGGGAGGGAGGGGGGGGGGCGATTATCTTCGTGGTTCCGAAAACGGCACCATGAGTGTCAAAGAAGTGTGTCAGACTCGGCAGTGTGATGAAGTTTGGCCCTCCAGTGGCAGTATTGTTAGGATTACACGAGGTCAAACATGGAAGTCAGGCTGTCTGTAGTTATAGTGTTGACTTGTTTTTTCATTCAAATCAGTGGTTGAAATCGCCCATAGATCAAATATACGACCTATATCTGTGCATGGTGGTGCAACGAAGAGCATTTATTCAAAATCCTGTCATCATGTCCAAACTCGGGTGTGGGCGATAACAGCACTCCCAGTAGTAGTACAATCCGGACCAGACAAAAACCAATTTTCAAATAAACCATTAAATTCTGGCCCAGCCGAGTACTCAGAAGGCGAACAAAAGAAAGCGGTTTTAAGAATTTAATAAAGAGCCCTCCCTAATATACACTGGCAAACACCTCCGCCATTTTTTGTCCTGGTTTTCTATCGTTCCGTTGCAAAAACATAACCGGAAGGAAAAACTTCGCTTGACTGAAATACTCGGCTTAAGGCCAGGAATTCTGAAATTCCAATCTAAAATCAAACTGTTGAAGGCCAAAAATTTCTCTAAGCTCCATAAAACATGCCCCCTCAGCGATTGCGCATTGATATGAGCGGCTTTCAAATGTCTACGATAGGGGAGATAAGGAAAGAGAGAGGACATCAGCTGTGGATGGAGGCGGAGGAGGGGAGTTGGTGGAAGGCGGGGAGGCGACCGGCGTGGCGAGGACTGTGGGTGGACTCCACTGATTCCCGGTGTCCACAATCAACTGGCGCCGTGACACGCCCGCTCCGGACCGCAGGCCGCGACACTGACTGACTCACAACACCCACGCACACCACACCATACAATACTCTAATTCCCTACGCAATAGGGCCTAATACATTAACCAAACACATTGCCATGACAATTTCGGCCTCCCTTAAAGTTAATGAGATACAATGTATAATATGTATCAATTTAGGATGTCTTTACAATGATTAAAAATTAAAAGCAAATAGGTTCTGAGAAGGTGAAATAAATAGCCAATATTGAACTATAATAGTAATTAAATGAAAAAATTAAACTTCGATGAAATATTCAGTTCTACAACATACTAATCCAGAAACAACCAAAATAAACAATATTTAATTATAAAACTAAATAAACTGATTAAATAAGGAGTTAATTACTTTTATTATCATAAATTAATAATAACCCTTTAATTTTTAAATAAAAAAAATATATACATATATATATTACATATATATACTATCATATATATATGATATACTATACATGCAATTAATATAAAACAAAAAACTGATTAAATAAGGAGTTAATACGTTATTATATAGCATTAAATAATACCCTTACTATTATTGAAATGAAAAAATTAAATATACATGTAATAAATAAACTAAACATATCTGATTGTATACATATACTAATTATATACACCACACACACACAATATCACATATATACAAGTACGACATACACACATAACAAACTACATTATGTACTGCATATGTTAAAACTTACCTAACTATCGTTTAGTAAATGGGGGAAGAATAATTGTTTCAAATATGGGGGGAATTGTTCTTTTAATGGTTTACAGCCATTCTATAATGGTTTCTACTGCACACGAGATCTTAAAAGCAACGATAAAAAAACATTAACAAACAGGAATAAGAAAATATAAACATTTTAAGAGTACAAAATGATTAGGCCCGCATAGAGTTTTAATTTCATAATCGTAACATTTAAATGAGGCTGTTTCTTCCTGGTGCTACTAGATGGTAATTTCTTCCCACATTCTTGGACGATCATTCTTTCTCATCATGTAAACCACATATACCAGTAATGAAATACTTTGTATATTCTACTGTCTACCGAAAACAATACTTATTAATATTATACTTTTTGAAACCGGCGGTCTGGTGGTTGACAGAAAAATACATTCAAGATCGCATGTGTGTATTTTTAAATGCGTTGTGAAATTCTTTGTTACTATAAAATCTGTTTTATTATCTTTTAACTTATCTTTAACTATAAAATTAATCATTATGTTATTATGTTATAATAAGAGTAGCATAAATGTAGATCTGAAAATTCACCACTATCGGTAACTTCAAAATTACCAAAAACACTTGACTGACAATTGATTTATGTAACAGTCCATAAGATATTGCACTCAAATCCTACAAAAACATTCTGTTGCCGTTTTTATATAAAAACGTTGTGGTTACATCCGTGCGTGCTATCTGGCGGCAAAAGAAAATAATAGTGTATGGTGTACAAAGATAAGTTTAAACGAAGTTATTTATAATATGTATTGAGTAAAATTCTGATAACAATTAAATATATTAAACACCATTAATAAATTTTTATTGATAAAAGCTTTACCATTAATAGTAAGAAGTTATAATGTAATTAAAGGTCTAAAACAAAAGGTTTTTTTTTTTTTTTTTTTTTTATATTTTTTATTTATTTTTTTTTTTTCTTTTTTTTTTTTTTTTTAATTTTTTTAAAAAAGCATTGTAATGTTATCTGCAAAATCGGGAAAAAGAACCTACTTAACCACATGAAAAGTACTGCCGGCACCACTATAATCATTATTACATGGATACAAGGTCTTGATGTGGGCAAGTTATTGGAAAATATTTTCTTGTTTTATTATATTTGTGGCTCTAAGATTATTTTTCCTGAATATAGATTCAAGTGACGAAACAAATTCGTTTGAACGTAACTCTGTATTTATAATTATTTTTAGTGAAATTATTGATATCAGGCAAACAATAAAAACCATCAAGGATAGAGGATGTTTTTACATTATGTACATGAGTTGTGTTTCAGGGAGTGATATATTTTGTATTACATTGTCCGTTTAAGGAGAATAAAAATATAAAATTATGATCTTATAAATTCAAATATAATTTAAGAAAATGAGATGGGGGATTAAATGTGTTCTCCTAATAAAATAAAAAAAAACATGTTCCTCCCTATTACTCTATAAAAAGCATGTATATACTGTGAAAGTTTAAAGATTTTATCCTGCATTTGTTTTTATTTGAGCCTAATAAACAAAAATTCGTCAGCATGTAGATAAGTTTACAGCTCCAGGGATTAACATATGTGTTTATTATATTAAATCTTAAATTTCATCAATTTAAAAATATTTATAAAACATTAAAATGTTTTTTTTTACAGTACTGAATTAAAAATATAATTTCATTAAATAATACACAAATAAAAAATTGTCTCTCCCTAAAAGCTAACAACTCATCCTAAATACTGTAAAATCTTTCACGTTGATCTTCAGTCGTTTGTTTTATTTGGGCCTGTTTTTAAAAAATTGACTAACTTTCTATAGCAATACTTAATTATCTTGAATAGCAATAAAATTTAACTTAAAAAATATATTCTAAAATACAAATTTTATTACATCCCCTTAAAATAAAAAACATGAACCACAAATGTCACTTTTTCAGTATAATTAGCTAAAGGGAAAAGTTGAGGTGCTATTCAGGTCTTTTTAATCTATAAGGCATTGATCCATTGTTCCATATTTAATTGAATGTATGTATGAATAATATGAGGCTACAATTACCAAAACAAATATATATTTTGACAATATTCACCAGCTGTTTGGCATGACTTCCCCAAGTGCTTCTCTGGCCTTTGCCTAAAAGCTCAATGAACTTCTTTCATACCCACCTTAATGCAGAAGAAGATTTAAATTATAACTTATCTTTTATTATTCTTTTATCAGGTGGTAACAATATAAAAAAGTGTGTAACAGCTGACTAAATGTAAATATCAATTTATGAATGGCTGTGTATACCATGAAATTTGCAAGGAACTAGTTTTTAAGCTGGCTTACAAATATCGTTTAGGAACTTCCAAATCATTTTGTGAAGTGATAGCAAAAATGCCTTGTTTACGGTTGTTAGGGTTTGTTGTTTTTGTTCCCTCTCCAACAATGGCTGCATTAATTATTGGAGTTTTATTTAGTACTAAGAAGCTATGATGAGGCTACCAGGGGGGGGGACAATGTTAAACTATGTAGAACATTTAGTAAGACAAGGATCAAGGAATTGAGGATGAAAGAGAGAAAAGATTCTGGATGTACAACAGTAGTGGGGAGTTGTTTGCTGCAAATAATACGTGGGTGTTATGGTTGTAACTGGATACTTGTTACTCAAATCCCAAAATTTGTTTCCAAAAAATGTTCCCAGCTTTCATATTAATACTGCTTAGCCGTTCACTGCTCCTAACTTACAGTGTGGTGTTTCAGGTCTGTTCAAATAATTGCATGCTTCCAACAATATCCTCTCTCTGTTTTTACTTTTGTACTCTTTAGTTACTTTTGCACTGAATCGTGTGGAGTTATGCTATGGAAATTGGGAAAGGTTTGTCAATGAAGAAATGCCTTATACTTAAGATTATTGCAGTGAAACAAGATTTAGTAATAAATTCATATACGTTCTTGAGATTGATTAGACCTACGTCTATTATAGTGATTTAATAAATAGTTAACAATATAGAAAAGGATTAGGTCTGATATTAATTTATCCTTTTATGAATTAACAAAATTGCTTTTTTATGAGAAAATCTTTTTCAAACGTTATAATTGGAAAACCCATCTTGGGTTGTATATAGGTGTGAAATTTTGAACACATCAAGAGAACATAGGGAAAAGGCTGAAAAAAATGTAAATTATTAAATTGCTGTTAAAGATAAGCATTTTACTAAAGTAACAAAGAACAATTCGGTTGTGTGTCTTGTGTTTTTGTTCAAGAGACTGGAAGTGCCTTATTGGATTATACATGAACTATAAAAATGACGATATTTCTAATCGGTAGATTGCTTTCTGACATATCCCAAACCAAACTCAACAGTGGTCTATATTATTCCTACTGTTTTAATTAATTAAATTTTCTACAAACACGAGGAAATGTGAAAATCGTCAAAAGTTTTGTGTTGTTGATGTACGGTATAAGCATTATGGGCCGGTTGTGATTAATTTAATATACATCAGTCACAAGGCATTACTCCCTATCTGAGGTACTATTTGGTTTCAACAAAAATTTT
>NW_025787379.1:0-13536 GCF_021130785.1 Homalodisca vitripennis
CAATACAAGGCGCCGAATTTTAACTTGAACGCCACAAAAAACAACGATTAGTTGATAATACGTTTTCAAACACATGTTTCTCGAAGTTAAGATTTCATTGTTATTAAATTCAGCGTTGGTGAATAAATCAATTGTGTTTTTATAAAACAATTAAAATATTTGCATTTAAATAAACAGTTGAGACATTCAAAACACAACAAAATTAATATCGACGTGAAAACATTTAATACTTTTCATGATATGAAAATGATAATAACCATAGTTCATTTTTATTGGAACGATTAAAGCTCCTGATGAGTCAGTTGACTATAATTATGTTAGATGCTATTAATGAAGACGGAGTTTATAAATACAAAAATTCTTTCTCCACTTTAGACATGAAAACTGAATATTACTATATAATATATATATAATTATATATATATTATATAAAATATATAAATATATAAATATATAATACAGGGTGATTCTTTAGTGTTAACGGCAACTTTCTTAACTGATTGTCCTATAAAGGAATAAAGAAAAAAGTTCATATAAACATGGGTCTCGGAAATGCTTCCCTTACTGGGTTAAGGCCAATTGAAGATTTCACCAAAAATTGTGTGCAGGAGGTCAAATGATGATTTGCCGCGTATTTATGAAATAGAGACATTTATAGGCGAATGCAACTTTTTTCTAAACGATTTTTAGATGAGAAATTGAATAAGAGTTCATCTCATAGCTGTATCTCCATTTAGTTTTTTTTTGTTAGACTACAAAAAAACAAGAAATAAAAATATTTTGTAAACACTCTTTTTAAGGTTTAAAAACGGACAATTAATTTAGTTTAAATAGGCATTGAAGACCCACATTTTAACAAAGAAACTTGGCTAGAATAATTAATTCTGAATAAAATTATGTGCCCACACGGCTATGTACAGCGAAAGTATTAGTTTCTGGAATTTAATTTTACAACAAACATTCTTCCAAGCGAAGAAATTCCAAAGCAAAGGGAAAACCTGCATTATAAATGGCGAGTAGAGTAGCCTACACATAAGATTTTTTAGGATGCAATTTAAGAATTAAGTTTTTAAAATAAATTAATGTGTTTCTCCATATCTAAAGCTTATAATACTAACGTACCACTTTCATAACAGGTGTTCAAAAATCAGTCCTTGTACGTTAATACCACTTCGCAGCTCGATTTCTGATTGATTCGCGTTATCCTCCCAAGCGCGAGCACGACTGTTTTTGATTTGTGCGGCGTCCTCCTTCAATTCGAGATTTAATTAACTCTTCACGTGTATTTACTTTTGCCTGGTACACCAGGTTCTTCATCCCAACCCCCTATACAGAAATCTAATGGATTAAGAATCTGGTGATCTTGGTGGCCAAGTGTGTGGTCCACCGCGACCAATCCATCGCCCGGGAAACTGCTCGTTTAAACAGTGCATATAGTTACATTATGGGAAAAGTGGGCAGGGGCACCATCATGTAGATAAATAATATTGCACCTTGCTGCTAATGGAACACCTTCTAAATAAATAGGTGGTAGGTTGTTCTGGTAAGTGAATTCCTAGGTACATGCGGGAATTTAGATGTCCTCGGAGAATGAATGGTCCTATTAATCGATCATGAATGAGTTCCACACCAGTACATTTTTAACACTAAATCTGTGTTGAAAGTTTGCGCACGATTGTACTATGTGGATTTCCCCTCTGGCCCAAGTGTGTTCATCCCTCCCCCCTCGTGAAGGTTGTTGACGCCATCCCCCCCCCCCACAACCCTCGGCGGTAAAATTGAGCTTCATCAAGTGAATAAAGATGGTTCTATGATGTTCGACGGTTTCTAATTAACCAGTTGCCAAAAATTCCAATCGAAGAGGAGGATCTGTTGGTTGAATACTTTTTGAACTTGTTATATGGTAAGGGAACATGCTTAATTTTTGCGCAAAGTTTCTCACATACTTCAGACTGAGACACTGCGAATCGCCTAGAAAGACGCCGCTTTGTACTGACACCAGGACTGCGTTCAGTAGCCATGATTATATCCACTCTTCCATATCTACATTATTCAGGGCAGGGCGTGATCCCGATAATTATTAATACTAGGAAGTTTTACCTGTTTACTCTTAGGGTACGAAATGATCACACTGATCGTTTTTTGGTTTGGATAACTCTGCGATTAGGAAATCGTCTTCGGTATTCTGCAGTAGCAGCGGTTGCATTTCCGTCACAAAACGCCTAAGACCAAATACCAATGTCCGCATATTACTTCCGTTGTAAATAACAAAGGCATTGCAATTGTGATAGTAACGTTACTTTAAAATTACACTTCACTAACAAACGAGAGTAGTAGAATTAATTGTATTAAATTGCACTCATTAAACTAGCTACAGAATTGGTAACAAATAATTTGGGGATTCCTCAATAAATTTGGCAGTGTATTGTTGAAACAGCTGATTTGTGTATACCAACTTATTAAAAACATTAAATTTACCTTCTGTAAAGCTAAACGTGACATAAGATATGTAGGTACATATGTAACCATTTGGATAGTCCTAAAAAGTGAATAGTATTTCATTGTTTTTTTAGTTAGAGCATTAATCTATATAAAATCGAGTATTTACAATTGTATGCTAATCAACTTAGTTTGTTGGTACCTTATATCATTACATTAGCGGTTGTAATTCTATTTGATGTAAATTACGTTGATTTCTATGCCTTGCGTTAGAATTGTTCTCGTGTTTTCCCACTCGGTTGATAAAATTAAATTCCTAAGAAAACTAATACTTCGCTTCTGGTTAATAGCCGTGTGCGCACATAAATTTTTAATTCAGAATTACAATTTTCGTGCAAGTTTCTTTGTGATAAATGTGGGTATCTTCACATGCCCTATGATTTAAACAAAATAATTGTCCGTTATATACCTTTAAAAAAGTGTTTTCAAAATTATTTTATTTCTGTTTTTGTACAGATATAACACAAAAAAACTAAATGATTACGGAATTAACAGACCCTATGAGACATGAACTTTATTCAATTTCTCCATCTTAAAAATCCGTGCCTATGAAAAAAAAAGTTTGCATTTCGCCTCATAAATATTGCTCTTCATAAACACGCGGCAACATCCAATCATTTGACCTCCTCTGTCCACACAAGTTTTTGCCGTACGAAAAGTCTTCTCAATTTTGCCCGCACGTTTAAACCTCAGTACAGGGAAGCATTTCCGGACCCATGTTTTATTAATGAACTTTTTTCTTTATTTTTATATAGTAGAGTACAAATCAGCTCAGAAAAATTCGCCTCCAGTACCCACACTAACCGAAATCACCGCTGTAAATAACTACTATATTAGTACGTAATAGTATTAATTATTATAATTAGTAGTATATAGTATTATAGTGATATAGTAGTCTACTAGTATAAGTATATAATTACATGTAAACTAATTGTATCAGTGGAAATAACTCATAGTTCTGATTTAAACTAAACAGATTCTGAATCGCAAAAAGGTACTTGACTCCGCCGGGGACTCAAACCCGGATCTGCTCACTTGCCGGGGTGAGGTGTGCCTTACCACTTATACACCACCAGATGTCTCTTCCCTTTTTACGATTGAATTAATTATTGCTTACTTCCGCCGTTTTCTGTCACATATATGGTTAAATAACCAAAGAAACATATGCATCTGTCAGGAAGACACCAAATACACATGTGGGAATACGATCTTCTCTTGGATTTATATTATGCAGTATACTAATTTGGTAATAAAATGCCCGAATTATTAGTCCTAATCTTTCATTTCAATTAAATATTTACCCGGATTAAATCAAAATCTATTTGATACAGATTCTTGTGATCAATATACTCCCAGTTGCCATGCTCATTAATGATGCAACGTAAATCGGAACCTTTTAAGTGGATGGACTGTCATTTGTTACACCAATAAACATCAACCATTAACGGAGATAGTGCCATATCATTTCACACAAGGCGACGTTGGTGATTTTATTTTCCACTATTTCCAGTGGAAGGCGCAAAGCCGAGCAGAACGTCTACACAACCGAGGGTACGAGAGGGAAAGCGCCTTTCCTACGCCCACATTAACCATGTTGTGGATACATTAATTGCACAAGTTGACAAAATAAGCCAACGTGGGATCGCTGTCACATTACAGAGGGGCCCCATTAAAACTCTTCCGTGCCCACACCTGTTTTTTATTAAACAGACGCCAACTAGTCTCTCTGCCGATTCCTTTGTTTGAACTCCGGCATTCATCTTTGAACACAATTCAATTAGAATCTCATAAAATCTCTCTCGAATCTCTCCCATGTAACATGTATATAGGATGTTTCTGGTTGCAAACATGAGCTGAGCCGCCAATCTGTACTGTTAATCCGCCAATGCGATATTTCGGAACTTATAAGAACCGAAATGACAATTCGCGATACCATGATATGATACAGCCTGAATGTACGACCAGGTTTAGGTAGCAAGCTCCCGTTTATTAACCATAACAGTAATATTGGGCAACTTGCAACCATACTCCCCCCCCCTCAAAAGATTAAAAATAAAAACACTCAGTGAATTTTTTACAAGATGCATATAGCTATTACTATATATACTGATATATATTCCTTCTGTAAAACACGTATATTCAATTACTATATATAATCTTCTAAAAAGTATTCACATGTTTATTTTATAACTTTTTGCATGGGGGGGGAGTTGGTTGGCAAAATTGCCCAAAATTACCTTGTTTTTCAAAACAATTACAACCTTCTTACAATTACAGACACGTCGAAATAAACAAGTCTTCCTTAACGCTTGTTGGATGGGGACTTACAAAGAACACTTTGTTTCTCAAACTTCAGCCTTAAAATGATGTGTTTTTTGAAAATTTTTACTATGGGACAGTTTTTCTTGCTATCACCGCAATAAAAAATTAAATATGAGTATTAAGTAAACTGTAGCTTTGTTTGGTTTCCCGTTGAATCCTTTCGTATTTTAATATAAAGTTATATATAAAAGATTTGTTTTGTTTGTAAGATAAGCCTTATAACAAATTTCTTGTCGATCTTTCAGTTGGAGCGTGTGACGAGTTTTCAAGATCCCTCCGACAGAAGAAATCTTCGACCTTTTTCATTTTACAAACAAAAATGACAAAGTTGCTACGGCCGTAAGGAATAATACCTCAATTCTTATGGAAGACGTGTTGTCACTTTGTTTAAGCACAATTGTAATGACATTCTGCTTTTAAGTTCTAGAAAGAGGTTTAAGTTATTGAATACAAAAACCATACTCCTAACTATTTCCAGTCAAATAAAATCTATAGGAGTTCATTGCTTTCCGGTGCTGGTGGACAATCATAGACAATCACCAGATATCGAACACTCTTCGCCTGTCGTCAGCCTAGGAGAGAGAGTCTCTGGACGACTGTTGCGCGTGCGAGGCTGGGAAGGCCGGCCCGTGCAAACACAAGGCAGCGGTTCTACACGCCTTTCTCCAGAGAGTATTTCCACGAGCTGCATATATCTCAGAACCTGAAGTCACAGTCGGAGTTGTGAACGGTAGGCCCGTTCCGTTTGAAATTAATAATCCGTACTTGAGCAAAGCTATAAGTTTATCGCGGTGAGCAAGATGTTTAGCTTCTGTCAAGTTGTCCTCAATACTCCTTAGCGTATATTACGATGTTTACTTTGCCTTCAGGGGACGTCCAAAATTCGTGGCTACCGGTGCTTTCTCATGAAAGATGATTGGGTAATCTAAATCTCAGCTCTCTTTTTACGGTTGTGATAAAATAAAAAACCTTAGACTTGAGAGAATTAACAGCTACTTACTGGGCGTCCTATTCGGACCGTCCGAATGTGGATTTGATATTTTACAAAATGTATCTGTTTGCATTAAAAGCAAAATTTATTTATTTAATGTGGTCGACGACTACATCTTCTTTTGAAACTTTCTACATTACAGGATTTCCCTTTTTTTACCGTACTTGCATTTGCCATCGGAACTTACAATACCAATTTTGGAATCGTAATAGTGATAAAAATGTACAGTACATCACAATTAATTAAGAGGGCTGTCTAGAAAATAAAATGGATTTAAAAACGACCACGCCTGTGTCTTTCCAGACTAGCGCTGATTACCAAAAACTGCTTGACAAGAATTGATGAAATACGTAATCCGCGAAAATTGCCGTTGTTGATCACTGAACTTTCAATCTTCGAGAAGTTTAGATCATGAAAACTTCTGTGAAGAAAACGTGAATTTATGTGCGAGGCAAGTTCCAAAAATCTGTACAGAAGACTACAAAAAAGTTCGTTTACAAAACAGAATTATCTTGAAGACTGGATAGTAAGAACTTCTCGATCTTCTCTGATGATAAAACCTGAAAGGCAGCCTAGAATGGGGACACGCATTCTTTTAAAATTCTTGGAAATATCTTCGAACTTTATCAACTAGAAAGATCATGACATCTGTTTTTGGACAGTAAGGGTGTGATTCTGATTCACTTTCTGGAACCAGACTCGAAAATCAGTGCAGAAAGGTATTGTGACACATTGCACAAACTACGGAGAGCAGTACAAAACAAGCTACGACAATGTGTATGAACACATCCTATAGAATCAGGTAGCTCTTGGATGATTTTGGATGGAATGACATCTTTCCAACGATAATGACGTAGAACTTCACGCTGGTGGCGTCAACTAGTGGTTAAGATCTCAGACGGCGGATCCTTCAAAGTTGGAATCGAAAGACTAATTTCACGCTATGATAAGTGCTTCAATTTGAACGAGGATTACGTTGAACATCGCCTAAAAATGTAGCTGTATAATGTATATAAGTGTCTTCTTTCACTTTGCTAACCTGTTTTATTTCAAAACGTCTGTTACTCTTTCATAGATTTGAAATTTTGGACAATTGAACATACTGGTTTTTTAATAAACCCTAGTGCATCCAAAGAAGGATTATGTTGAAGATAGCCTAAGAATGTAGCATTCAAATGTATATAATTGTTTTCTTTTGCTTTGCTATTTTTTTATTCAAAACGTCTGTTACTCTTTCGTAGATTTTGAAATTTTTGACAATTGAAACATAACTGGTTTTTTAAACCCTTAGTGCATCCAAAGAAGGATTATGTTGAAGATAGCCTAAGAATGTAGCATTCAAATGTATATAATTGTTTTCCTTTTGCTTTGCTATTTTTTTTATTTGAAAACGTCTGTTATTCCTTTCGTAGATTTGAAATTTTAGATAACTGAACATACATGGGTTTTTTAAACCCTCGTGCATCCCAAGAAGGATTATGTTGAACATAACCTGAAAATGAAGCTTTCAAATGTATATAAGTGTTTTCTTTCAATTTGCTAATTTTTTATTTAAAAACGTCTGTTACTCTGTCGTAGATTTGAATTTTTGGACAATTGAACATACTGGTTGTTAAAGCATCCAAAGAAGAATTATGTTGAACATAGCCTAAGAATATAGCCTTCAAATGTGCTATAAGTGTTTTTGACAATTGAACATACTGGATTTTAAACACCTTGTGCATCCAAAGAATGAGCAACTTCTAAAAACATGTTCAGTATATTTTCGGAAAGTAAAATTTTGCATTGAAACCTACATTCAGGACAAGCAGAGTGGGGTTTAAATTTTATATTTTTTATAAAGGAGAAAAAATATCACTACTATAGGCTTAGAGGTTGTTGGTTAAGAAATTGGTAGACACCCCACAGCGAGCCCTGGCGGAACCGATGGCACGGTGTGGGACCTTACTACCAGCCACGCCACGCTCTCAGAGCGTATGGTTGCCGCAGGAACTACGCTCGGGGCTAATTAATCGTTGCTACTTTCTGTCGCGGTCCCTGGCTTGATGATTGTCGCCGGTATGATGGACCGTCTGTGCTGCACGGTGTGCGCACATCTGGGTGAATCTGCTCGCGCATTCATGGTGACCTGTTGCCTGTTACTAGACCTAAACCGAACCGTATTATAATGTTTCCACAACTGCGATGTCGACTCAGAGACCATGTCTGTGTCAAATAACTGTGACAGGGGCGGTTTTGTAACACTCAATAGTGTAGTCAATTTTAAATTGAAAATTTGGGTGATCTGGACCCCTATAACTCTCTTGCTGGCTATGTCCTTTCCTAGTCGGTTAATGATTTTGCGGCCGATCGTGAAGTTAATTTTTAATATTCGGTTAAGTGAAATTTCTTTAAATTTTATTACATTTGGAATGTAAGAATCTTACGTAAAATTACTAGATCTTGGTATCACAATACTTGTTCTTTTTACTCATCAGAAACCTTTCTTGGCATGGTTTGACAAACTAAACTTCAGTTTCTTAACAAGTAATTATCACACCACTTCTAAGGAGACAGGGTAGGGCCTATCTAAATAATGTTATTAAATTAGCCAAATATTTACTCACATATCTCAATAACCATAAGAGATATGCCAATGAAATGTTTTCACAGTAATAAGTATGTTCTTGTACAAGGTTTAACAGGGGAAATTTCCAAAATAAAAAAAAAATATTTTTAACTACTAAAATACTATGTTTTTAGCCCAATATTTTATTTTTAATTTTCTTTTCACAATAAATAGTGAAAGAATCTCTTGGTTAAAACCATACAACTAAGTTAGTTTATATAGTTAGTTATATGTGGTAAAAATTTCAGAGCTCTACCCCTCTCCACATCCTGAGAAAAGTGTGCAAAATGTATATTGTAAATTTCGGAAAATTGCGAAGAAGGCAGCGTTTTAATGATAAATACATAAATTAAAAGTAGACTTACTTTTAATGCATTCCCATAACCATAATTGGGGTCATCAGGGTCCTCTTCCACTTCTTCAATTTTACTTTCTTTCTGCCTTCTCATCTGTCTAGCCTAATAAGAACCTGAAAGAAAAACCCTTTCGACGATATTAAATAAATCACAACAATTGGCAGCGGCGCGGGTGTGCCCGGAACTCAAGGGGTCATGACCTCTTCACATGTTGCATGCGAGATTCTATACTAAGGTAATACGTGCCCTTTTGTTACTAAATGGCAAATATAATTATAAGTAATAGGGTAAGAAATCGATTTGGTAACTAAAACTGTGTCACTGAATAAGAAGGTTAATATTGGTATGTTTTAAGGATTTTGTTTTAGAACCCAAAACTAGATTTATTATAGTTCGTTGATATTCACCAAACGTTCAAATAAGCTAAGTCTTACATACAACAATGTTTTAAAATGTAATTTCTCGACATTTGTCTTAAGGAATATTTTTTGAACGCACAGGATGTACATGTTCATCTCATTGGCAACACTTCTCCCGTGATTTACGCTAAACAATTTACGCTACCCAACTACGTGCTCTACGTTACGTGGTAGATGAGGACACATGTTTTCGGTGCTTTGTTTCAAATTGTCCCGTGAGATTTTTTAAATAAAAATATATCTTTAAAAGTGATTAATTTAAAATCCTGCCAAGTTTGGGTCAAAACGGCAAACATATTATGATATTATCATTAATAATTTTCAAAATGGCGGTATTAAAACTTTTTAACTTTGAATATTTTATAAGCTAGCAGTTTTATTAAAGAATTACAGCAATAATTTTTACTTTATCCTGTCATTTTTTTAACTTTATCACAAATCTAATGACACGAAAACTATATAAACCGCATAATAAATCACTGAATTACGTCAGACTTACTGTGATTTTTTAATAATTTAATAAGATTTTTCTAGCCCCCCCCCGCCCCCCCACAACTTGTAGCATCTTTGTACTGTGCCATCTTAAGAAATCGTGAAGGTCTATGGTTCCGCCTGCAATTAAACCCGGCATTAAGTAAATACGCTCACTTTCACGCCACTTTTGCCATATCTTTTCACAAGTCTCACATGGCATCATTGGAAGCAAAGAATGACAATTCTTAGTAGGTGGTAAACTCTTTTTGCGCGTACGTCACCCTTATAGTAATACTGGGTGGCTTCAAGAGCTACAATTGTACAATCGTACCACGTACGTACATGAGCCATCCGGCAACGATGTACCAGCGACCACAGAGTAACATAGACAGGGCAAGTGCGTCACGGAGGCAGTAGACCGAACAAAGATGGCGGCGGCAGAGCGTTAGTTATGCCAGTCCCTCAACGCCTTCCACCTAGTGTGTTGCGGGGTAATCACCCCATTTGGGGTAAAATCAAGCAGAATTACATAGAAGATATAAACCCTTCTACACCGGGATGTTAGAACATTTAACCAAAAAAGCTAGCAATTTTGGTATATAATGAAGATGACGAAGAAGTGTGATGTTAACTAGTACGCAGCAGGTTACGTAGTTTTATATATATATATATATATATATGTATGTATGTAAGCGATGTGTCAATCTTATGACAAAGTAAGCCTAATCCACCCCAGAAACATAGTTCGAGCAATTATAAAAACAGATGGACTGATCCTACCATCTCAAGGTGTAACTAAATTCTGCTTGCTTTGTGAATCTACTGTTACTTATTTCGTAGCGACAAAAAAATAATGCTGCAGGTGGCAAAAACGCTTGGGAAAGAGGAATTTTGCGTTTGCAAGAACCGTATCTTCAACCTACTGAAAATTAAAAGTAATTGAGTTAATTAAAAAATAAAACATGATTTTTAAAATTCAAATTTCTCTCGTTTTATATTTTATTTCTACCTTAAAAATAAAAAACCCTCAGAAAACAATTTTTTCATGATATTGATCCTAATTTTAATTGAAAAACGCAAACTTTGTGTTATAGTTGTTTTTACACTTTATAATGGAATCCATGGCTTATAATATTTTGCATATATTAATAGAATATAAAACAACTTTCAGCCGTTTGTCGTGTCAGAAAATATCTATCTGAACAATTTTTGTATGCAATAAAAAATCCTAATCTTTTTGTCAACAAGTTTACAAATTCAAAATCATAAATCTGATCTAGATGCCGGAGTTTCACGTGAAATTTGAAACCTTGTTTTATTCTTGAACGATGAGCGCCTTCATAAAGTTAATTGGCAATAAGAGAGCAGTATTAAAATTGCTTGCCCTCACTGCAAGTGGATGACAGGCGTTTATTATTATTATTATTATTATTATTACTATACAAGGTGGGAGGAGGGTTGAAGATTTCATATGAAAGAGAAAACAAAATAAGGGAATGTCGGGATAAATTAATTTACGCTTTAAATTAAAGAATTACATATTTAGAGTTGTTAAAATGCCTCATATCAATATGAACTGGATTCCTGAGATATGTCATCATATATATGCTCCAAAAATACGTTGTAATATATTTTTATAACATATGAAGGTGGCAAATGTCCAGAATCATGTTATTGAAAGCATCCATCATTTCATTTCTTACTTAATAATAAAAAAACCTCAAAGAACACCTTTTTCGTGACACAATCCTAAATTTAATTGAAAAACGCAATACATAATTAAAAAAAGTTTAAATAAATAACTTCTCGTTAATAAATCTAGTCTGAAGTAGCAAACAGACTAATAATGCCATTCAAAATCATTAATTTAGAATACCTATATATTTCTTTACTTGGGATATTTAGTGCATTATTTCATAAAACTTTGTCCTACGTATCTTCAAAGCCTTTTAATAACTAATTAGTTTTAAATGTTTAACTTTAAATAATAATCATAACTGTTAAATATTCTTGTTACATATTAGGACCATAATAAATCAAATATATGGTACTATAATTTGCACTGAAATTAAAACGTAGTATAAATAGAAGATCTAAAATCCATTATTTATTGAAATTATCTCAGTATATCGGATAGTTGTTGTGGAAAATATAATAACGCTAAAAAAATAAACAGTCTCCACCCCGTTTAAGTAAACAAATTAGGTACCTACTAGCAGCCACCACCCGCTGTTTTACACGCAGTTAGTAGGCGTTGCATGTTGTGTGACCACTGCTGGTTCGAATGCATCATATTTCCGACGCCAATGTTGAGTTTGCCTTGTTGCCATGATCAAGAAAATACGGAAAAAAATTTATGTTTATGGCCATTGTAATTTACTTCGTTCTTAGTAGTTTTGCTCCATAGTTGGTACTTGCCTTGTTTCCCGATGAAGAAAATACATATCTCAAATCCGAGAAGTCTACTCCTGTCAAAAGACAACTAAGATGGTTTTATTAGTAACAGTTAGATAGTAACTTTGTCTTTTATAACAATGCCACTATGTGTTTTGTTTCTTTATAAACTGAAAAATATTTGTAATATTAAAAAACATGTAGAACTAGAATTGGTACACTAGTTCAAAAGCATAGTCCAGCGAAAATTCATATAGCATAGTTCTTGCAGGCTGTTTCAAATGAAGTCTTCAGAGTCAAATTCTAACCTTCTTATGTTTTAAGGCATGTTTTAAGGCAGATGAGTAGTTGCCGAACGTCTGAAATCTTAAAGGGGATGAAAACTAATGGTTACTCTGTGGATAATTTACTCACTATAAATGTAAACAAATTTAAAATGATAGCCAATGTTTGCAGAGAAAAGTTGATTACATTTGACATATTTCACAACTTTAGAGACCAAGATGTGATTTTTCGCTACTTTAAAGACCAGTGGTGCGTACCCCGGAGGGATTTTTGAAATAACGGTAGCCCTATATTCATCGTATACTCTAAGAAAATCCATGTAAAATTTCAGTATTATCGTGAAAGAAAATCAAAACAAACAATGGCAACTTTCGCATTTATAATATTATTAAGGATTTATATTATATTAAGGACATTGAGGTACAGCTCAACATGAGTGCGTGATAACAATCGATTGCAGACTGCAAAACTAGTACGGTGTTACCGACATAATTATAAATAAAAACTCATATGAGTTGCTTAGACATAACATTAACTGTAAATTGTGTGAAGAGGCGTGATTGATATAATGCATGTCCTGAATGGTCTATTGTCAGAATGAATGATTAGGTTAGGCAGGACGATTGTTATATAATGTGGTGCATTGTTTGTTCACAATAAAGTTTATTATTATTATTATTAACTTTAAAAGACAGTAGATGTTCCATCCATATGAGAATTGTGTCGCAGACATCTTGTGCGGAAAAGCTAGTTATTTGCCGCCATTTGCAGATAACGCTACCATGCTAAATGTTTTATTTAATGTAACAGTATAATCAATTTAGATCTTCTAGTATTGGCTTCATCGTAATGAATTAAAATTAAGATTTTGGGTATTTTTTAATTCATTTCAAAACGTTTAAAACACAGGATAAAAGTGTGTAATACTATTTAGAATATGTTTCTTTATTTTGTCGCTAGATAGCGTACAACAGCAGTGTTTAAACAGCAATATACTCTAGCATGTGGCGACATATCTTCTCATAGACGGCTTAGTAATCAGGGGCAATACTTCTCGTGTGCTCTCCACCGGTGAAGTACTGTATTGAGTACCAATAGCACGTAGCCAATAACGCTAGAGTACTCCCTGCCTTCACTGTAAGCCTGTAGACAACGATGTGCTGAACTCGGAGTACAAACAGAGTTTAG
>NW_025787380.1:0-13764 GCF_021130785.1 Homalodisca vitripennis
TCACGAAAAGAAATTGGAACTAGCGCCCGTAACCCCAGCATAAAAACAGTTTATTGCAGAACCAATTCTTACATTCAAAAATGTCCCTTCTAGCTATCCAAATTAGACAGTCCATATAGTAGTATAGGTAATTTTTCAAAATGGATTACTTATGTGTAAAGGAATTAATTGGTGTAATTTAATCAATTCTGAGAAGTTTGATTCTGGGGCAGAACAGTTGAATCTATCCATGGGTTGTGGAGTTTCATTGCATTATTTACACAATACAATAAAATGTGTACCATGTGTACCTGTGGAGCTACTGTAAACATATAAAGGCTGTTTTTACTATAATAAAACAACATACTCATTTTGTCCTACTTATTATCACAATAACACTGATTCAAACTGTAATCACAAAAAAAATCATTGGGTTTTTGTAGTTTTTCTACATGTTGATAGCTACAATAGTGAGACGCTTTACTTAGCTAGAAAAAATATATCCTGACTTTGTTGAATACATACGGGTAGCAATACCATTGTATGTTGAGGTCTTTTAAATTGTTTGAGATTAGATTTTTTTTGTCTTTTGCAGTAATAACGTTCAGCGTACACTCAAGGAGTATAGAGAAAGTTATTTTGACCCTTTTAAGGAAGAATAAAGCTGTTGTTTTACTGTTACAATTATTAACAATAAGCTGAACAAGAGTCTTTTTTCCTATTGTTTACAAAACTTTTAAATTACCAGTAGTAAAATGGGAAAAAGTAAAGCTTATATTTTACAATTAAACAGTAATTCCTGTTATTAACACCATTGCTGGTCTATATTTGAGTGAGACCAAATATGTGCCTCAGCCCTCTCTTCTGGAGTCAACATGTTGACAGTTTTTAAATTCTAGGTAGCCCTGCAGTTACGATTAAGTGTAATTTAAAAATAGTGCTAAAATAATCAGAGTTTGGGAACCTTTCAAATGAAATGCAACTCAACATTCCCCAAAAGTGTCATTTTGGAGCATATAATAAAGTTTAAAAATTTCCTGAGCTTTTGGGGTCACAGTATAAAATATGGGTTACAGTTAGAACTTTCTATTTCAATTTAGTAGGGCATTACAGGTGATTTATCAATGTAGTCAAAGGAAGCATATCCATATCCAACGTCAATGCTCTGTCCCACTGGCTTCTAAGTTGAAAACAGTCGTAAGAAATGCATTGATGGAAACATATGTTATTAACATAGAAAAGGATTGTTAAATGTAATCAGGCTGTTTGATGTACATACTATAATATTGTATAGCTCACTTAGAACATACAGCTATTTTTCAATTTGTTAAGAATTTGAATAACAGAAATGCAATATTTCGGAAACTGCTATTTGCCACTTTTCTCCAAATGTCAATTCCTAAAATATTCGGACATATAACTTTTATGGTTACTAACTTTAACTTTCATCAAGTGTTTGACTTATTTACTTTTTTCCATGCTTAACCTAATGTTTCAGGAATACACTTCTCTGACCTAAAGAAGAAGGTGGTAGATACAAGGGCTCGAAACGTTACGTTTCTGTTATTGTAACACTTACCAATGGCAAAATTCCATAATTTTTAAAATTAGCATTACATTTTTTCTAGAACTGGCAAGGAATTCAGTTCACTCAAACAGCAATAGAGGTTATCCTAAGTAAGCTATTTGCACATTCAAGGCATCAAGTCAGGATAGTTGTGTGGTCTAAGGCACTACTCTCGGACGCAGGAGTTAGCCTTGGAGTCGCAGGTTCGATTCCCATATCTGACGTTAGGGATTTTTGCGTCTGGTTTACACTTATGAGTCACTAGTCTGTGGTAAAACTGGTAGAAGGGCACACCTTAAATTAACAGTGTTTGGCTTGGGTGGAAATTGACGACCAAAAACAGCTGTTTAACATTTTTTGTCTTTAATATTTTTTAAAAACCCACTTGATTTATGTTATTTACGTTCTAAGAGGCCTTTATTATTGGATTATAATCATAATAATGGCTTTTAAGAAAGAAAAAATCATTTATACCACAATAACACCCAAAATATAATATCCAATTCTGTGCTCACAGCAGGAAATAATGTGTGGTAATTACGACTTTGCTATATCGAGGGCTAAAATTTAACTTAGGCTTTTTATTAATAAACTGACAGATCAAGTACAGTGTTTTCATTTAAGCCTCGTAAATTTACTAGCTTTAAAATTGTCTCTATTGTTAGTATAACTATTCAATATAATCAAAAGTCTAACATACACCTTGTTCTACTATTAAATCACTTCCATAATTTATGTGTGAAGTTATTTGATATTGTGATTTGTTAAAAGAATAATAAATCGTTATAAAGTTTATTAAATAAACAATAATGTAAATTCTATATAGAATTTGTGTGTGGTTTTGGAATTATTTATGATTTAACTAAACTTTTCATTATGTTATTACCGCAAGCATCATTAGAGTGACTCTCCTTATTGATTCATTGATCTTTGAATTTGGTTGGTTCGTGAAGTTGTTTGAGAATATAACACATTTTTATTGTAGTGTTCTTGGTAGTTGATTATTTCAATAAAGTCAAAATATCTTTCAGATTTTATCAAATGTTTTAATCTTTGAAGATACGCTTTTTCTGTTTTACAACAAAACAAAATATAAAACTAAAACATATCAGAGAGTTTCCTTATTTGTCATTTTCTACAAGACAGTGATTGTACATAAATTGACTACCTTTAGCCTTTTGATCTCAAAATAAATAGGGTTATTCATTGGACCAAGAGGAACCTATGAACCAAGTTTCAAATCTCTAGAAAGTTTCTATTAAAAGTTATCGGACAGACAGACAAACTACTCTTTTTCAATCTTTTGACCCCAAAATCAATAACAAGTATTCTTTGTTGGATCAATTGGACCAAGTGAAAGCTATGCATCATGTTTCAAGGTACTGACACAATTCTATCAAGAGTAGCCAGAAATACAAAAATTGCAATGATTGGTGGTCATCTTCACCAATGTGACTAAACGTTATATATATGTAATGAGATGACCTTACTGACTGATTCATCAACATTCAGCAAGAACTATGAATGATAGACTTGAAATTTGATACATATGTTTATCTTGTGCCCTAGAGGCACACTAATGGAGAGTTTTCTCTCTAAACCTCCCCATAGGATCCTAAATTTCACACAAATTCCCATATGAAATACATTAGTGCAAACATATGTTATTAATTTTAAAAGCCTGTTAAATGTAATCAACTGTTGACTTGAAAACATTGTAATATGACAACACAATCATATGTTGATTACTTTACTATCACCTTAAATTTGCTTACACATTTAAAATCTTGAAAGTAGCAACTCATCTTATTTCAACTTTTTGTGTAATCACTGTTGAGCACAGAGTTTATCTACATGCGAAAATTGGAAGATTTAGTAAAAATATATTTTTAACTGTAAACTTTAGAAAATATTACGAATACAGCACTTGATCAGTAGTGTAATGTAGTTATTAAAGAAAAGTAACTAGTTATCTTTTATTACAGAATGCACAAATTAAAACTGTTTGTTACATTAGAAATACTACTTAAAGACTGTTATAAAACCGACGTTAGTTGCTGTTTGTGAATACTTTCTTCATCAGAGCAACAAGGCAAACTCAACTATGGCACTAAAACTATATTAAATCAGAAGGAAATTAAAATGGCTGGAAGTAGACGCTTTGTGGCCCCAAATAGGCTTTTTGGAAATGAGGGTTAAACATTTTCTTGATTCCAAAGAATTGTTATTGTCCTTAGTGAACAAGACCCATCGTTGACCACATCTCCTTCCACTAACATGGTTATTATTTGTCCCTCTTTGGTTTGCCCAGATGTAACTGATGTCAATATTTATTGCACCCTACATTGCTTACCCACTGCAAGCATCCTCTTTAGGAAACTAGATCCATTTCATCTCCCATTATTTTTAGGTTACCAACTTGTCGTTTTTTGGGTTGCCCAGATTAAATAATGTTCGAACAGCCAGCACTGTTCACCATATAGTTGATAACCCAGTCATCGCAAAACTTTGCAGCCTTAAATTTGGAAACACATACGAAACGTTGCTACAATTGGTCTAAGTAATTTCAGTACAGTTTGTTGCTCTTTAGAAAGGAGGAACATATCCCAAGTTATTTTGGGAAATGTGCTACTCTGTTTATTCATAAAATTAATTTAAAATCAAATTTAAGATTTTTGGTAGTTGTCAAAGATAGTAATACTACTTGGCTGTTCCATATATTTTGCATCTTGTTACTCATTCGTTCATAGAACTCTTTAGTAATCATTCATACATAGGGATTTTGCAGCATTACGCCACTGATGGTCTTTATTGAAATAACGCACACAATTATAAAAAGCAGTTTATTCTCCAAGTGCCTCATATACATCATGGTGCAAAATATTCATTCAATAACCAACAAGAGACTAGTAACACAGATATTTTTTGATTAAATTGAATAAATTATATGTAAAACAGAAGATTAAAATCAAATTTCTTAGAACTACCTAACTACGCTGTATGTACAAAAATGTGTCTACTATATACAGTGGTCATATTAAACACGCACACTCATTGGTTAAGTTATTGTCATTCACGAGGAAGATTTTTTTGTAAAAAGAACTGTAGCATACCCTCTACTATTGATAACTATATAAAAATAATATTGCACAATATATAATTTGAAGATAAACTAGAAATTACTTCATAACTCGTAGAAAATCTCAAAACTTTAAACAATTATTAATAAATTATTTCCAGAAGTTTTATAAATAACATAAATATATTTTGAAATTTTATTAAAAATTACTAAAAGCTTTTTGGATTGAGCTTGAATTTTACAGAGAGTAGTAAAAAATGATAATTATAATAGTTTAACAATGTTATCAAGAAAACATTTTTTGTGAAATGAGAAGGACGATAAAACTTTTCCTACAATTAATTATGAAAATATACATTATGTAGTATGTATGGCATTGAGTACGTTTGATTCAATATTTATTAACGAATTATAGCACAATATAATTATAAAAAGTTTACATACAGTAGTAAGTCTAAAAATATACAGAGTATAACACAATTACATACTATCTTTCCACTACCTTTCACAGTCAACGAAATTAACATTTAACTATCAAGTGGTTTTCTCATTGACAATAATCCGTAGAAAATATTTTTGTAGAATTCAAAAAATGAAATTTTTTCTGAAAAGTGGAAATCAACCATTGCTTCTGTATGTACTTACGTGTGTTTTTTAAATTGTTAAAGAGTTGAACATAAAACCTTACATGAACCTACATTTTAGGATTATCCTATAATTAAAATTTAATTATCTACAAAATTCTTCATGATCTAAGAATGGAGGAACAGAAGAAACAACAGGGATTTCTTGTTGTTGTTTGGGAAGGAAAAAAGCTCTAGGTCTATACGTTCAACTGTAAACTATAGCGGAGGGATGGCTTGTTATACCTGTATAATAAAAACATAAATGACTTACAAAATAAAAAAATACAACATATTTTTGATCCCATTACACTTTTGAAAGTAGCAAATAATGGAATAAGACAAACTTAGAAACAGAGTAAAACCATTTTACACAAGAGAATCTTTCTTTGTAAGGCTAATGTAATAATTTAAACACCTTCACTTAATGTTACATTGTATACCATTCTTTCCTTTTTCTTCTTCAATAACACTCAAACTAAATCATAACAAAAATCAATGTGATTTTGTCAACATTATAATATTAGATGAGACATTGTAAATGAACATCAAGTAAGGTAAAAAGTACAAAATTTTTTAAACTAGATCTTTTTAAGATAAACAATAGTTATCTTAAATAATAAATTAGATTCTTATTGATTTTTAACAGAAAATTATAGTACAAATATAACAACTTAAAATTAGGCCTCAATGTTCATGATATATTGAGTTTACCTTCCAGTTTTAGGCATTAAAACTAAATGTGTCTTAAGTAGCAGTTTGGCATAATATGTTTCTACAATAAGCATATTCTGATTATTTATATAAAACAGAAGAAAGAACCTTACTTTTATTCCACATAAATTATATTAAATACAGCTAATTTTGTGGTACAAATGCAAGACATTGCATCAATATTATTTTACAATAGCCTAACTTACAAGTATTACACTATTTTATACATTACAGACGATTAACCCTTAGTGTCTAAAAGGCGACTGGTACGGGGGGTTACAGTGTTTTCACTACAAAATTAAAAACTCTCTACAAAATATATCTATTTACAGGGGAAACATTCTATTATAATAAGCTCATGGGGATTGAAGACTTAGCAACTGAGGGCTTACGTGCTACAGTATTGAGGTGGTGGTTAGAGGACAACTGTTAGAGGCAATAACGAAAACGTACAAAAAAATACAACAAATATGCAGTTGTGCAACCTGCATATTTGATTGATGTGTAATCTGATGTGTACTGATGTAGTAGTGATGTATCTGTGAGTAATTGATTTGGTTCAAATCTTTATTTTTGCTTCAAAGTGCCATTAAATTTTATACTCAAACTTACAATTGGTTCAGTGATAAAGAATTCAGCCATAAGGTTTTTACTTCACATGTTGATTTACTCTGCAATAGACTTTTAAATACTTTTGACTGGTCATTCTAACCTATCATCCAATTTTAGAGTTGGCACTATTGTAGAAATTCACAATTATTATAAATAAAACACTCATTTAACTGCTCTCCTAAGGATACAAAAACTTTCAAGACTGTAGTTAAACAGCTGATGTTGAAATTTTTATTTTAATAACATGTGATTGAGAGGAAGGCACTTTCCAGTATAAGCAAGTTTTTCCAATCTATTAGTGACCTCCTGACAGAACTGGACTAGATCTTATCTCATCCTTATCACCAGCATTGATAGCTCAGTTGGTTAAGCACTTGACTACTAATCAAAACCCATTGGAGGCAAGAGTTTCAAATCCCTCTAGAGGCACATATTTTTGCTTGCCAACAAAATTATTTTAAATAAAAAAAAAAAAATAATAAAATAAAAATAATAATAATAAGCAATGGACTTTTCTACTTCTCAGTGACAAAACATTTCTCCATAAATGCAGTAATAGTACTGACATTTTTAAAATAAATTTAATCTTGTAATATTTTAAAAAAACCACCTCATAACAAACTCATCAATCATGGATTCCGCTACCACAACTACCATGAAAATAAATCCACTTTTCCACAAGGATGGATATGAAGGAAGAGGAGAGAGTGGCGAAAAACTGGGACTAATGTAAAGGATAAAAAACCTGATTGTATACTTCACAATCAGCCTTGGAGGGAAATTAATTTCGCTCTAAAAAAAGGAGCTTGAAAATATTATATAAAAGCGAAAAGGTCCTACCAATTAAAATAGGAGGCTTATTAATATTGGGTTGTAACAGAAAGGCATTACTAAAATGTCAGATAGTATCCTCTGATACTTAAGTTGTTAAATGAAATCCCCTTAGTCAAGACTTGACTAGCACCATAACTCTAACACCGAACAAAATCTAGATGAATTTGAAGATCTTCAGACCATAACACTGTTTCCTCATTGGAAAATAATAAATTCTCTGTTTTCCTTGTTGGAACCCAGAACTGACTACACTTTGGTCAAAAATATCAAAAAACCTACCATGAAAGCTATTGGGTAAGGAATCTGCGACTCTCTGAACCTCACTAGTTCAACCCTACCTGCAAACTGTTAAATGATAAGATATCTAACATCAAAACCATTGTAATAGTTATTGGAACCCATTAATTGTTCATCGCTATAAATAAACTGGCTTGGATTCTTGGTTAATCTTGTGGATCCACGTAGAACTAAGCTCTAAAAATGTGAGTAATCATGCCAGTAGAATGATTTCAGAGAAACTAGATGAGGAGGTGGAGTGGAAACACCACTGGACGCCAACTTTGCTTTATGATAAAGCTGACCAATCAATTTTGGTCATTTTTTGACTCGTTACTACAACAACTAACAATTTAATCTCAGCAAAAAAAGTTGCGGAAAAAATTTTCCAACTTATATTGGGTGGAAGTGCATTATCAGCAATTACTTTCAACTCAGTGATGAAATGTCCCACCAGCAAATTTTAAACGGTTATGATTGTTGGGGTGCTAATGGTTGCTGGGTTATTGAATCGTGTGGTGCATGGATATTGTCTACTGATCGGAACTTTTTAACTTTGAGTTTTCATTCAAAAAAGAGCAGTATTGAATGAGCCCTGATATTATAACAAAAAACAGCTCGATTAATTTAGCCATATGTCTTACAAAACCATTCCTCTTTAAAAAAACAGTTCATCTCTTTGCCCTTAATGGTCCGAAAAGGCCTGGAAATAAATAAAAAATAAATGATCCTGACAGACACAAAAGTAGTGAAACAACCCTTGTCCTACAATAGGGGCGTTGAAAAATGTTGATGGTCACAGGAAACAATTCAAACCTAGAAAAAATAACCATTAATTCCATTCCCAAAACTGCAGTTTAGACATTCTGTTCGGACAGCCAAGGAAGCATACGTGGCAAAAAAAAAAATTTGAAAACTTAAGGCTCAAAAAGAATCGATACTTTTGTGCTATGTACGAGCTAATGACCACTTTGATACAAGTTATTGACTCTGCTCACAAATAGATGAGGGGAAATCCGGTGTGGTCAATTTTAGATGGTACCTAAATGATAGTTTTGAATGGACAATCTTCACATGACATTTACGACACTGCCTGGAAGGAAAAAACGTTGAAAACTCATCAAGTGAGACTAGACCGAGTTTTTGGATAACCACAATTCCGACCAGATTTGACCATGCCACTTACTTCACACCTGTTAACACCGAATTTACAGATTGCTAAAATAGCTTACATTTGGGGAACATGACAGCTAGATTGAGTCATATTAATGGTATGTTTAAATAGATCTAAATCAACTTTTCCAAGGAATTCACTTCACAAGAACCTGAGTCCTCCATATTTAAACACGTTCTGGAAAAACAAAGTTAGCCCATGCCCATCATCCATGCTGTAATTGAGATGGTTACTCACAGTTGGATTCTTCTACTTAATGAGACGTATTTCAGTAGTAACACTGAATCTTCTTCAAACCTTGGATTATCAGAAATTTGTTTTAGTTCCAAAAAAAATGGCCAGAACTCTTCAACAACTTACAACCCAATACCTCTTGACCCAAATTCACTAAATAATCATGGTATTACAATAGTGGAAGCAGACATGAGGCATATCATTGACAGATTCTGTACTGATGTTTGTGTAGCCTTTGCCCATTGCGTCTCAGGTGATTTTTATCATCACAAGCAGATGAGCAAAGGTGTCGCTGTAGCCTTCAAGGAAAAATTTGGAAAACCCCATGTTTCAGATTATTGTGGTAGCAATTTAACCTATCAGAAAAGTGCCTATGGAACAAATGTTTACAGTTTAGTGACGAAACCTAAATATTTTATGAATGCTATCAACTCCACAAACTATACAAGTGCTTATGATTCAGCCTTTGCACAGTTGGCAGAAGATTTTAAAACAAGAAACTTAAAGACACTTATCTGTTCACCGATGGGGTGTGTACGAGATCGAGTTTTACCTGAACATTTTATAGCTAATCTTCAAAACTTCAGAAACAAAACAGGTGCCTCTGTTCTCATTGTTACATACAACGAAAACTCAGACGGAATACTTCCGTAGTGGACTGCCTCATACTGCTTTTGTTAAACATCTCCAGCAAATAATTGCTACAAAGACTTCCTTATCAAATCTGGATACAAGTTCAAATCCTTCAAACATTGATCGTACATGTAGCGGAATTTAAACAATCGCAGTTTCCCAGCAACGCAGACAATAAAAACATCAAGACCACGTGGATATCATTGCCTTTCTTCAAGCATTTTCGGCTCTCCGGTTCCCGTACATGAGGCCATTAGCTGCACGACACGACCTGTACCACCTCTAGCGTCTTCAGTGCAGTGTTGATGAGGGGGGTGTTCAGTTCAATGGGCAAAGTGTTAGTGAGGTGTTGGGTCCCTGCTTTACATGTGGAGGGAGTTAGTGAATGTAAGGTGTCTGGAGTTGAAATAACCCTCAACCATGTTGATAGTTTTGGTACAGATAATAAGAGTTTTGTCCAATGATACAAGCAGTATTTTTTTAGATTAAAGACCAAATGTAAATTACAATAAATGTTAGAGAAAAAAGTACTTAAAAAACTAGGCCTAGTTTTAAAGGAGAAAGTCCAAAGTTTCAAAAAAACGCCTTTTCAAAATATAAGCTTAGTAAATTTATTAATATTTTCATCAAAAATATTCAGCACCTAACCCATTCTCGAAATTCGATCCTGCTTGACATTAACACTGTCTGAATTTCCAGCCAAAGTCCTGAAATTTTTTATTCTTAACCCCTGAGTGCATTAAATGCTCTGAAAGTGATTTTGCTTGACCTAAAAATTTGTCACAAATTATGAAATAAGCAGTTTATTTACTGTGTATAAAAACCACAGTTGGTGGAGGGAAACAAATGATACTAACTCGTAAGTAACTAGTAATATATTAAAGTAAAACCAATAATGATACCCCTCAAATTAAGTCTCTGCTTAAAGACAGAGAAATTTGAACATGTTTGTCCTTGTCTCAAAACTCTTTTTTGGTGATAACTCCTACTTTAACTTAGTATGGTAATTTATAGATCTTCCATGCAAAAATGGTAATGATGATTCCTTCCTAACTATAAGTTTGATTCCTCTCTTAGGCACAGTAAGCAAAAATACATGGTAAAAGTTAATATTGGTAGGTGGGAGGCGATTTCAATATAAAATGTGTATTAGAGCATAGCAAACCACATATATAGAATGTTTGTACAATATTACCTGAAAGCTTTTAACCTTTATTATTTAGATTGACTTTCCTACTCGAGTTAACTGATCACTTTCCAGAGGAACTGCCATTGAACCAGATTGTTGTAACAAATATCAGATAAAAAAACTTAACTTTGTGTAACTGGCATAGTAAACTGAAATTTCTTTCTGACCCATGATGGACAATTTGTTGGAATTACACAATGGTAAAAACCAAAAAAGTACATCCAATAGCTTTTAATAAATTTAGTCAGAAACATTTCTGAAAGCAATGTGAAATGGATTTGTGAAAGTTCTTTGGAGAGAGGAAAACTGGTTGGAGTGATATGTATTGTTGCTCACTGTTGTAAGAAAAAATTCAATGTGTTTTTATAAACCACATTCCCCCCCCCCACACCCTCCCCCTCCCCCCCCAACCATTACCCAACACCCCCCCCCACCCCCACAACCCCCACAACATCCCCCACCCCCCTACCCCCCCCCCCCCCAAAAACCCCCCTCCCCCCCCCCCCACCCCCCCCCCCATATGTATCATTTTAATGTACCACCCCTTTTCCTTTAACCAAAGTTCAAAATTAATGCAAATTGGTAAAATCTTGGATTAACTGACAGTATTATGGAGAATAAAAAGGCTACCATTAGTTTATAATTTAAGTGGCACAGGCATTAGGAGTACTAAAAGGATAGTGATACCAAAGGAAATGTTAAAAACACATATAGGAAAAGAACTAAAACAGAAATGTCATTTTAGAAAAGAAAAAGTTTTTTGACAGAGAAGATTGAATGCTCCTACTAACTTGAATAAAAATCAACCTGGCAAATTACATTAAATAAATTGGAATTGGGGTAGAAAGAAAAGTTAACTGTGTTTGTGAACTCAGAATATACTTCTGAATGTAAGATGGGTAGACAAAATTTCTGATCCCTTGTATGTATAAGCCGAAAGGTTTTTAATAATAGTTTTTTCTCATCAACTGTAGAAAATTTAATTTTTACCAAACATGTGCTTGTCCTAAATACCCTTGTTCCTAAATGCAGGAATTCCCAAACTATAAATGTTCAAATGAATAAGTCCATTTACTTTTCAACCAGATAAAATTCAGATGTAAGTTAGCGACCTATAATTGCCGTCTCTCAATAATAAATTTCCTCATCAGGCCCATGATGATGTGTCTGTGGCTGTCCTTTAAAACAATGGTGGCAGAGTTATCAGTGAGCCCTCTGGCTCATCTCCATTAACTCCTCTTTTGTCACAGGTATATTTCCTGATCAAATGAAAATTGCCAAAGTTGTCCCCAGTTTTCAAGAAGGGTGACCCTACATGATGTTATCTTTGCTACCCGTCCTATTTCTCAGTTTTATCATGTTTTTCAAAAGTCTATGAGCGAGTAGTGTACAACTAACCAATTTGTGCCTCTTATGTAGAATCTAATAGTTTATTGTGACAAGGAACGAGTCATGGTTATCCGATCTGGCAAGTCCGTGTGATTACAGCATGCAACTGAATTTTGTGCAGTCAATAATTTGAAAGATATTGATAAAAAGAAAAAAGTGGCTGCCATTTTCACTTGACCTGAGCCGAGCATTTTGAACAGTGTCTCACATCCTAAAATTACTACAGATTTTGGAAAACCTCAATATTGATAAAAAAAAAACAGCTGCTTGGTTCCAAATCTTAATTTAACAAACCGCAAGTAACAATATGTTTCTAGATAACAAAGCAAAATTGGGAAAACAAATCAACAAAATCCAATCAAGTAACAACAGTTCCATAAAATAATGGCGTCCTCCCCAATGGTTCCATTTTAGGCACTATTGCTGTTTGTTTTGCTATCTGAATGGGATTGCCCAGTGTGGGTCATTGGGAGAACGGGCAAATTTGTTGTTATATGCAGATGACACTAATCTTCTTGTAACAGAGGACAATATAAAACAGCTTTGAAGTTATCAATTCTTTTCTTAATATTTCCAATTCTATATTTCAAAATATGGGCTCCAAAAAAATTTATTGGGTGTTTTTTTTTTTTTGGTGTGTTTTTAGTCAATTAATAGAAAAAACACACCTTATGCAAATTTTTTCACAAAACAAAATTCAAATAAAGAGACCAACCTTAAATCCTAATAAGAATCATGAACTGGTATCAGAACAGACAAGCACAAAAATTTCTAGGGTTGAAACGATTGACAAAAATTTAGACTGGACAAACCACGTAAATAGAAATATTCATACCAAAATATCAATGCTGGATTATTTTGCCTCTGAGAAGAATGTACAAAGCATGAGCAATCTCAAAACATTGAAAACAATTTATTATTCACTGTCATTCATTCTCACATAAACATTTTGAATTAGCCTATCACGGGGGGACAGGATCAAAGCAAATTCTCAATAGAATCTCTGAAATTACAAAAACAGGCTGGTCAGGATCATGTTAAATCTTAGATGGAGAAGACTCAGTTAAAATTTATTTTGCTCAGCTACAAATTCCAACAGTATTTGCCTTATATATTACTGCCAACAGATCTTAAATGCAAAAAGAAATGTAATGAGAATTATCAGATTATTCCCTTACTCAAAAATACAATACCAGGAATTCCAGATATAGAATAATTTAGGGCATCATAATCTTGAGTTCTATAAAAAAAGCCCAACCTACGTGGGACTAAAATTTCTTCAAAGATTACCCTTTGCCACATTAAGATCGTGAGGAACAAACACTTGCCAAAATTTAAGAAAAAAATTAACAAGTTTACCTGAACAGCAAAGGCACTTTACTCAATAGAGGAATTTTAAATGAAGTCAGAGGGGCCCATTAGTTAGTTATTCATTAATTTGAACAGCTTATTTTTAATAAT
>NW_025787381.1:0-13239 GCF_021130785.1 Homalodisca vitripennis
ATGTCAATGTAGCACGTGACCCCTATTGTGACATACATCCACAGACTAGTGACAAAATCAAAGTGATCTCTTATGTTAGCCCGGCTAATTTCCAAGAACCTCTTTCTCTCCTTTTAATGTCACACACATGGAATCAATATATTGAAAGGTTTCATGAATACTAGTTCTCTAAAGACATTGCCTCGTGGTCAGAATACTGTTTTTCTATCTCCCTTTTGATCAAGATTTTCCTGTTTCAAAAACAAAAAAAAAATTAAAAAAAAAAAAAAACAATCGCAAGTTACTTAGATGAACACAACAAAGAGTCCCCCTGTCATTCACAATTTTAAAGTATGTTGAGTTTTTAATAGTTTTTATTTATTATGGTTTGTTTCGTTGGAATATAATTATTAGAATAAAATATTTTATTAGCTTACATTCTGGGTCCTAGTTTTTTGTTTGCAAAATTAGGTTTTAAAAATCTGAATAGACTTTATAAGATATGCATCTTTTCCAGTTAACATATATGAAGAGAAATACATTTATGCAAGATTTTGGTTCCTTCGTATCTTAATGTATAGGTGCCAGGGGGACGATAAACAGAAACTGATTGATTACTGTTTATGTTCCAAGATTTTGTCCCAAACTGTCCCTGAAACCACGCTTTGTGGTGTGTAAATATCCCCAGGTGTGTACTAAACTGGGTATTTTCTTGCCTGAGATGACAAACGGCCGGGCTACAATAAAATAAGTCTTACTATATAATGTGTTGTTTAACTTTGCTAGTCAAATCCAAGGACAGTAAAAAACGAATTTTTGAGGAGCATAAGCAATATTAATAAGGAACTTTTTATTTTTTTTATATACTCTGGGTGCGATAGGGTTCCAGATTTTGTTCGACGAAAATGATTTATTGCAGATGTTGTGTTCTATTACCAGTGCTGGAATTACTTCCAATCTATTCATGTCTTTCGTTACAAATCCCCCGTCCCAAAAACAAAATATTTTTTAGCCCTATTCAAGGTTTGGTTAATATATTCTTGTTCATTTTATTCCTCTTGACTAGCAATCGTATTTTATGTTCTTACGTAAAACTCTTGCAAATTATTGTTGTTTGTTTTTTTTATGAGGTCCCCAACAATAGACAAATATGAATTTTAAACAATATTGGATAAAATGATTATTATTAAATTTCAAATTCATATCATTCTGGTATTATGCCATTGAAGCTGGTTTGTATGGATTCATAATTATAATGATTCTATTAAGAACAGACAGGAATATTTAACAATGCACGGAAAAGTGAATAGTCCGCCTAGTAAGTATGAAAGGCAATAAATATTATGAAATATTATGTATTATGTTGGATGTGCAACGTAAAGGCAATTAAAAGGCATATTCTATTGGAGCCAAGCTGTAACACAAAAATTCACAAATTTAAATTTAATAATTAAAATTATTAAATTATGTGTTAGCAAACAAATTACATTAAAGGAATTTAAAAAAAAATTGAAAATGCGTTCATATACAAACAGTTGTCGAATAACTTATTTGTGGCTTCCTACCTATAGTATGCCAGCCTCACAATCATCTTGTCTCCCTCTAGTATTAATGTCCAATAAACTTTTAGGCATTCATTCCCACCGACAATCTGGATTTACAGTATTTTGTTTTCACTCCTGCCATCATCCTGCCACAATTTGGGGGCGACTAGTTTTTACGATATTTTATGAAATTGGAAGAAAACGACAGAAAGAGTTCCAATTTTGTGAGATCGGAGAAGAGTATCTGAAATTTAAACGACATTCAGGATTCTCAAAAAGATTGGACTTTTATTTGGATCAGTTGCCAGTTATGTTTTATATGTGTGCCATAGTTTGCTCCAAATTAATTGCTCTTTTGTAAAGTTACACCCCGTGAATATGTTAGGAAACTGTCTGACAACACAGACGACACTGCTCCATATCAAAATATTTGTAACTATCAAGGATATTTACTGCGCAATGTATCTTGGTTGCTTGAACATAAAAATAATTGCATCCCTTTCCTTAATACAAACATGGAATTTAGGTAAAACCACTGTTAATTTTTATATCGCATCCAGATAGGATGTTTCATGTTTCATATTAAACCTTCTGGTCAACCCAGCAAACTTTTCTTATTTATAGCCTACAGTTTTGTCCTTCATATCTTTATTACATTTTTTGTTTATGAATGTCTGTCCTTGTTACCTAAAATAATCGAAGTGTCTGACTAATGTTTGTAAAAATGAAACATTTTTTAAAGTTTTGTTTTAATTTATATATGACCATTTAAAAAAACTTTAATAAAGACCAAAATTGACATCGAGTTCAAAATTGTAGAAAGGTGAATTATATAGATGAGTTGCCAATACTGAAATAAAGCTTGAACTTTCCCGGAATGAATAATTATATTTACCTTTAAACAGTAACTTCTGATAACATTTCCACTAATAATTTTTATGTTAGCAGCACAATTAACCCTTTATTTTGAATATATTCCTGAATATGGAAACTTAAAGTGTATGAAAATGTAAACAAAGAACTCATGATGACACAACAATTATTATGCTTATTAGCATTTGGATCAACAGTATTATGTACATTTGTAATAGGGAATAAAGGGGACACAAATATTTTTGTATTAAATATAATTCTGTATTATTATTATTTTTACTGTTGTAAATATAATTTAAATAACTCATTTGGAGTTTTTTCATCAAGAGAGAGTTATATTTAAGCCCTATTTTTAATGTGTTTTCAGTATTTTATTTCATTGCTATTTTACAGTACTCTGTGTCTGCGATGGAGTTAATTGTTATGTGTTTATACTTCGTTATACTTTAAGTTTATATATTTAGACCTGTTTTTGTATTCTTCAGATTTAAATGTAATAACGTTATTAATTTTTAAATTACAAACTAAGTCTATTTATTAAATTATCCATTCGTCCACTACCCAATATATATGTCTATTTTGTTACATTACTCTTCAAAATGCTTTCCATTTTCTTGTTTCCTAGTATCTTTGTATTTTGTAAATATATAATCATTTGTGTATATTACTATTCTTCATTCCATCACTAGTCATCATATTTTTCCTATTTTGTACTTAAAATGTTATATTTTGTAGAGAATTTTTTGTATCTTCTTTTGGGAGTTGTTATTTTTATGTAAAAATGCATTATTTATTAATAATATATTGTAGCAAAGACATTTCCGAAAGTTTCTTGGGTTTAAACGTTCAAAAACTCACCTCTACTCATGAAAGCCTGCTTTTAAAATATAAATCAGTATTTTCTCTACAGACATTTCTGAAAGTTCTAGGATTTTAACATAAAAAAACTCACCTCTAATCTTGATAGAAACTTTGAAAATATAAATCAGCATTTTTCTCTGCAGCTGTACACTTAAGCCAGTATTATTCCCAAGTTGACTACTATTTTCTGTGAAAGTGTTAGTTTAACCACTGCATCTCAGTAACATGGAAATTCTTCAAGTAAAGTCTATTCCAGGAAAACCCTCACACCCTCGACATTTGTGAGCAAATTTTAAAATTTTTATCCACTTCTGTTATTTCTATTCCACTAAAATTTGTTTTCGGAATCAATTAACAACGTAAGGGCAAGTTGTAAAACTTCAGGCCATAACTTTCGCCAACATGCATTTATGGTTGACGGCTTTACTTTACCTATGGGTTCCTGGATGTTTTCCATATTGATAGAACTGCGAGTTTCAGAGGTGTTCATCCGTAGATTTTAGAAGAATAAAAAATGTTCTATGCACATAGTAAGCTTTAAAAGCAGCATTTACAACCTTGATCGATTTAATGGCTGTAGGATCGATTTGGTATTGGGTGGAAGGAATATGACTTGGATGTTTGGATGTTCAATTAGAGGGTTTCCAAGAGCATTGTAAATCACCAATAAGGCTATGAAAGGCAAGTTTATGAATTAAAAGTAGCCTTCAGCTAGTTTTTTAGCTTTTTTGTGATGGTTATGAGAGCTTAGGGGAACTCTTTTCCTGATTTGAACCTCTATCCATATGCTCAATGCCTTTTCAGTTTTTTTAACTCTCACGTCTCGAAAAACAGAAGCAGGTTTTTTGGCACAGAGGTTTTTCACACTACTTCTGATTTTTTTCTTTTTTTTCGAATCTTTCGAACACCGACTTCATTCAATCCAAACTTCCTAGCAACTACTAAAGCAACCTTATCAACTTTTAGCGCATCAAGAATTTTTCAACTTAAGACAGCACAACCACGTTTCATCTTCTCGATCTGAGACTGACTCAGGTAGGAGTGTGTGCTAAGTGTGGTGGAGTGACAATTTGCGGTACGTCGGGCTTAGAATGGAAGGGTAGTGAGTCATTCAGCAGCGGGTACTGGAAATAGCATGTAATAATATAGCGTCTTCTGTGCAGTGGCGAATAAACTTGTTGAATCATGAGTGGTTGAGTTAATACTGTATTTATTTTCTTTTATGTGATATATATATATATATATATCATTTTTTGTCAGTTTAAGTGTTATAGGTTAAGAAGTATTGAAAATAATGTCAAAACATTAGGCATTCAAGAAATGTTTAGTAAAACTATATAAATCATAACTATTTCTGGTCATAAGAACTAAAAAATCATTTATATAAAAACAGTGATATCAATATTATTATTCAAAATCGTATTCATAAACAAGCCTTTAATGGAATTAGCAATTAATAAAAAATTCGAATCCAACCCTATTAGGATTACTTTATGGGAAAACATCAACCTAAAAGCTTATAACCACACAGTAAACACAGCATTGACCTATGCTTTAAAGTCAATATATACAGTTTTGTTTATGACATCTAGTACAAAAAATGGGTCAGTCCAGTATAAAACATACAATGGCCACCGGTCAACATAATGCACTGCTCTCCACGGAAACTGTGATGGCCAACCATTGAATACTATCACAGTAATATCAGGCGACATTTCCCTATTTGGTGTCACCAAACAGAATTTTTGAATATTGTGTAGTGACAATATCATTACAGAATGTTGTCTTTTATGCCATATTTTTATCAAACATACGTTTGTTCGTTTACCTATATAATTAATAGTTAATTTAATACTATATTAAAATATTTCTTATTATTAAAAAATAACATTTTAGTTTTCGAAACGGTTCAGAAGATTTGTAGCTTGCCTGTAGTTTGTTATATATGTTATGTTTTTAGGTATTATGTAGTTTTATTAATGAAGTGTTAATTAATTTTATTATCTTTTAATATTACCCTAGTATTATTCTTTACAATAAGAATTCCTGAGAAATTTAAACTTAGGAAAATCTAACTAAATCGTTTAGTGCTTGTGCTGCGATTTTCTAAATATATATAAACGTCTACAACTCCTTGTACTCACTGCCAACAATGATTTCTCATTTCCTTCAAATTGTTATTATTCTATATCATATAGGAGTATCATCAATGTGCATCTATCTCTTGGTCATCTTATCCATCTCCGCATCATCTTATATATCTTTACAATAAGTGCTCAATTTAATTTGATTCACATGACTTACTGACGGTATTATATGTTCTCGACCAATGAAATAATGGTTAAATCTTTTGAAGATATTGTTGATTTTTTTAGGTGCATTCCTTCACGTACTTTTGGTAATGTAAATTGAGTATAAGGCATGAGTTTTGGGATTATTTCTTACCTAATTATCAAGGGACGGACACTGAGTCCACAATCTTGATCTGGAACCCACTGTCCGACTCATTGGGTCTCTTGAGAAGAAGATTTTGATTTCGGCTTGTACTCACACGCAATACTCGAACGGGTTTGCTGGAAATCTATACTACAACTATGAGAGAAATAATTCCTTTATTTATTCTCTTTCAGTAAATTACTGCATGTATGTCATTATTCATAAATGCCAATAAAAAGTCCGATTACATAGTTAAACATTTATTCGAATGATAAGTTAGTTTAAGTTCACCTTCCTCTTTTGTGTAGCAACTGAAAATCTGATACTGTTGTAGATCTGAAATTTGGAGTCATGGTAGTCTTAAGGGATCGAGAAATAGTCGGCGACGTGAAACGAAGATACTCAAAACGGGACACCCCGCATCTTTTCGACATCAGAAAAATCCGACTAAAAACACTTAGTGAAATTTAGGTGAAGAGGTATTCTCATTTTCTCATCAGGCGGTACAATCTGGTGCACTGCGATGTTGATTGAAACGATCCTAAAGCACGGTGGAGTAATCGAGTCTTCTACCAACACTATCAGATTTCAGGAGCTGCAAGTAAGGGGAAAATGAACTGGAGCTAACAACATTCGCAATGAGTCAGCACTTCCTACGATAGCTGCATTACGTGTAAACATTTATATTGTGATATTCTCTATTAGTTATAAAAGTTGTCGGACTACTTATTTGACTTGCCTGGTTTTATATTTGACTGAACATAGGAAATGTGTCCTTTATAAAATATTAGTTAAACATCAATTAATTACTTAGTGTAGCTCCTGATATACATGGGTGAGTGTTTTAAGTTTACTACAGCTGGATAATATGAATTTAATTTTTTGTAACTTCAGGCCGATTTCAGGTTTCTATAATTAACCAATAAAAGCATTTTGCTACCACATGTGTGACATAAATTAAAAATTCTTTTTCTGTTTTTCGATTACAATAATAAACTGTCTGTTATACAATGATTTTACTACTACTTTACTACAAATAATCATTAAAAATTAATATATTTTTTAGAGTATTTAATACACATTAACAATAAGGAAGTTCCTATTTACTGCAAATAAGACCTAGTATTATAACGCGAAAATTACAGAATGGCTGCAGAAGCTTATAAAATACTAGTTTTGGAAAACTGTATTACTCAGATAGTATTCTATTTGATTATACCGTTTACAATCAAAGGATACGTTCTACTGTATGAAGAGTTTTCTGAAGAACTAACTATTATTAGTATTACATTTCGAACTTAAACAGTTCTAACGTCAAAATTAGGCGTGGAACAACAGTCCTTTTATCCTTTGTAATAGACTGTGTTTTTTTTAATTGGTAGTAGGGCAGAAGTAAAAAAACAATGCACACTTTTGCAATGGTACCTTTACATTTAGTGCCCCTTGTGATTTACCATCCCAATGTACTTTTTCTGCCTTTTAATACGACGTAAAAGTGCATGTTCATGTATAAAGTTTTTACACCCGAGAAAAGAGTATATTTTAAATGCGCTGTATTGTAGCAGTATACATATCGTAACATGTAAACGAAGGCAAATATCTAAAAAACCCACTATATTATTATAATGACGCAAGTATTTACAGAGTTATAATATCATTGAAATTGGTGTAAAACAAGTAATGTTAGACTGTTACGACACATCTTGCCGTGTTCCGCCAACTGCTGCTTACGCTTTACCCCTGCAGACAAAATATAGTTTTTTCTATTTTTGGTCCTTATTATTCTAAGCATAACACGTTTATTTTGTTCTAAAATAAATATCTGAACTATCAATTTATCAGTAGAAGTCAAATTATTTGTAAATGTAATTTAGCAATATACCTTGCAGAAACATCTAAAATTGTATACGATCACAGTTTTAGTCCTGTAATTTTTAAATCGATTAGGTAAAATTAAAAATAAGCGATAACGTTTTTTGCTCCCTAAAATCAAGTCAGTTTTAAATGATAATGTGAGACAGTTGAAATAATCGCCAGCATTGTTATGCACAGTGATTTGAACAATACAAATCCTGTGTATTTCAACTACTACTGCAATATACCATTGATATCATAACAAAATGGGGCTTGCAATGCTTTATTTCATTTCACAGATAACAGTTGAACTCGAATCTCTACAACATTCACCACGATGTCAAAATGTTATCTCCATATTCAATATGTGAATGAAAAGCGGTAAGTTTTTATATTCCAACTGCTAGGTAGTAGGATGTTTTATGATGTGAAGCTAGTTTGCAATACAATTGCCTACTGAGCACTGATTGTTACAAAATGAAATTATTCGTTGAAAAACTTATTTTTCTTGTTCGAATAGATAAATTTAAATAACATAAATATGACACCAATTTGTGAAATTATAATACTTTAAACGTTGCTTCTGGCACTTTTTTGTACGACGTTACGGCATCACACGACACGCAATTTTATTTAAAATAACTAATTATTTTACAATGAAAGGGACCGGAGGTTCTCAATACAAATTTTTAAATATTTTTTTATCACAATTATTTCATTCATCACAATACTATTTTCAAGCCGAATAATTAAGCCAATTTAAAAACCTCCCCTTGAGTTTAATTTATTAACAAAGCTCAACCCATCTACGTAGCCTGGAGCAAACCTCTGCGTTACTGCTGTCGGTTTAATAAAATTACCATTTACTTATTATTTGGTTTTAATTAAATAACAGACGGTTTTTGTTGAAAAATGGAATTATTACGGTAATTATATTCTCTTTCGGTATAAATATTTATACATTATTTATTACGGAGAAAAATTAAATAACAGTTATTTTGTTAAACTGTTAAATATAGTAGGAGCAAAACCACACCACGTGGCACGTAATAGGCATGATTAATAGTTGTACGCATGATTAAAGTATTTAACTTTTATTTTTTATTACTACCCATGTCACTACGTCACATGTTAATTATGTTATACAACTGTACTCAGTTACAAAGCCTGTAATGTGCACACAGTTTAAAAAACTGTTCACACTATATAATTGTCGAATAATTGCGATTTTCTGCTATCAAGGTTGCCAAAGATCAATCTAAATAAGATCACGAATAATTTCGCCAAATCCCATTGAGTAACATGTACTGTTAAGCAAACAAGATGGTGGCTTATTGTCGATTAAAAATACTTTCATGGAATAGTAAAATATTTTCGATTTAAATAGTCTTCATGGAAACTTTCAGGTCTATTAGGTTTCATCATCATTCTCAAAATATCGTGTGGACAGACAGACAGTATAGATTTTATGACATCATATTTTCTGCAAGTGTTCAGGCAAGAAAACAAAACAAATATATAACGTCAATAGTTTATATATTTATCAAAGGTTTAAATTACATAGTTTACCAAATTCACTGTATATATTATAGTAATACAATGGACTTTTTCGCATTAAGAGAAGAAACAATCGGACACTCATTTATGTGAACAATAGTTCCTCCCTTGAAAAGTAGTAAGAGTTTGGGTAGTTTGAAATTATGTTACAAGAATTTAAGGTGCAAGAACTAACGAAATTTTAATAGCTAAGATAGAAATTTGTTAAAAGTTATCCTTCGAGTTATTTTGCAATATTTGACTTGATATTAAAAAATGAAGTCGTATACCGAGTATGTAGGCTAAAATGTATAATATTTTTTCAAGTACAGGTCTACCAATTTCCTGTAGAAATTCCTTGATTGTAGTTAAGAATCGGTAAAAAGCTATGAAAATAAAAACTGTTTAAATATATATTTAATTTTTGTTCTCATCTAACTGGTCTTTTCTTCATTCTAGATACAGTCTAAAAATGACGTTAACACGGTATAAATTCTGGATAAGATATAAAAATTAGTATAAAAATATTTTATGAACGGGAATACTAATACTGTACATAATTTTTTCATATTTGAACATTATACAAGAATGTTTAGTTAACGGCTCTTTCCACCAGTTGTTAAAAAATTGGGTTGGACTGGGTTTGGGGTCCATCTGTATGCGCATTACTTATCGTTTGACTTTAACTCGCAATAAAAATGGTAAAGACCATTTCATAAGGAAGTCACTCCGACCAGGATATTGTCCGACGTGGGTTTAAAATGAAGCTTTCTCACACTGATGACCACAAAGTTTAGCTTACTCATGTTTAAATTTGTACGCTTATTGACATAATTGAATATACAATGCATTTATATCCTGATTAACTCTTTTCAGTTGAGTTGTGTATGAAAACTTTAAAAACTTTAAAATCAGTGTTGTTAAAAAAAATTTTACTAATACCCAATGGCTTACATGTTGTATATTGAGCTTGACTTGTAAGAACTGGGTATGATGTGATGTATATGTAAATAGTGTGAAACCGGCCAGAAACATATGTTAATGAGCTCAATTTTGTTGAAGTGCTGTGTAAGTGTCATATCATACTGAAATTTATTTGTCATGCAACAACTGTGACTTTTAAATAAACGCTTTGTTCGTTGTGACCACACCCTAGCTTATTCCACACCAGGACGAACGAGGTGTTAGTGCGGGATCTGTTGTTGTTAAAAAAAAATCGATCAGGTGATAGAATTAGAAATTAAGTTCTAAGTTAAATAGGTATGAGGGATTCATCTAAAGGTATATTCCAGTATGCGTGTTATTTTCTGTACTGATTACATGACATTGTAAATCGGAGAAGAAATTGTAAAGTACAAAGTAGGCATTAACAAAGTGTAGATGCTGTGTCTAGTGCGTAATGTTTGGTATAGTGCTGTGCTGTTATGTGTTATTTATAATGCATATCAAATAAGGAAAGTTGTGTTGGTAGCAACTGGTTTAAATCTTTAAAACAGTCTAGATTAGTTTATACATACCAGACTAAATTAATAATTTGGCACATAATACGCGTGTTTTTAATTCATAAGGTAAGTTATTTAATAAAACATTTCAAATAATGTTTTAATTTAAAGTCATATAAGTCTATGGTTTTCATTCATTTGTAAACTTATAATCAAGTGGAGTACCTAAATTAGCATAAATGTGAGCACAAAATATTAAGGTTTATTTGCTTTTATGAGTTGGATAAAAACAGTTTTTTTATGTGGTTTATAGCTTCTATAGAATAATATTGTGCATTACTAGTTGAATTTGAGTGATCCTTTAATGAGGAAGTTTATTTAATGATCTTTTTAAAATTTCGGAAAATTTCAAGGAAGAATCTATTGACACCACTAAAAACATGGAAATTGCTTGAATTTCTTAATTATATTTAGATCTTGAAACAAACAGTCGTTTTACGGCTCGTACTTCGTTAAGTTCTATTTTATAAAACTACATCTTTTACAGCAATTTTAAACATTAATATACAGATGTTTCCTTGTATTTTACGATACTCGGCGTTTCTTATTATACTTATTGCTTGTTTTTGAGTTTTAGCGAAGGTTATTACTAGTGGAACTGGGAAAGTTTATTTCTGTGTCTTTGCCTAACTGTATGCCTATCTATCTGTCAGTCTTTCCTCACAATATTTGTAAACCCACTAACCTGACGTCCTGCATGAAGCATTTACATATTAGCAATACTGATTTTGAAGACGTTGCATTTCACTCCATGGGATTTAGATGACCATTAATAAATATATTTATAGTGGTCTTAACGAGTACCCATGATGGCAACTAGAACATACCAGAATAAAAAAATTTTTTACACATTATGTATAAGCACATGAGATTTAAACATAGAAAATGATCAAATATTGGTAATTTGTACCTAAAAAACCATTAGAGTAAAAGTCGATGTTAACCAAAATTGACAAGATCTTATTTTAGCGCACTATTTCGTTGTAATATCCTTTATACCTTACCGTAATATTATTAATATACACTTTATAAGTAATATACACTGCTATGAAACCTAAATCATTGTATAAAATGTGAATTTATCGTGCAAGATACCTCAGTAAAGATCATCTTTTCAGATAAAACACTGTCCATGAATCTTTATTTCTATACAGACAATAGTGATTTCTATGATAGTTTATGTCAAACTATGTTTGTTTGAGTGTCATTGAAGCATATCACTCAGTATGTTGATACCACGTTCTTTTGTCTGTTGAACGTAACATTTACTTTTTATGATTTATATCTTTTTATTTGTCCCAAGAACATCTTCGGAATGTGATGAGCTATAGGTTTGAAATGTTATGAACCTTAGTGAAGCCTGTTAGGCGAAACTTGGTGTGGGGTTCTCCGTTCTTGTAATATACCGTTTAGAAGGTAGGATGTGATATACATATGTAAATGTTCTCTGACGTCTTGAGCGAAATCATTTGGGCAGTGACATGCACCATTATCGAACTCGATATTGCTTTAAAAAACATATCTTGCAAAATTTCAAGTCTGTATTTTAGTTCGTTTTTGAGTCGCTCGTGTGTACAGACGGACATAAATTTTTTTCAGCCTCTCAAGTAATAAGCTTCGTTAATGGTCAGCATATTATATGTGCCAGTTCTTACTATAGAAATACTTCCGATTACAGCTTTTTGTAATTCAGTTATGCATGTTATAATCAAGTGAACAGGCAGGTTGGTTTACCCAGTATGGAAAGTTTAAGTTGTACCATAGCAATGCATCTCAATATAACTGATACAGTACAGACAATACATTTATGAAACAACATGCTATGATATCAGTCTATCAACAATTGTGTTTTTATTTATTTATAATTCTAGTTGTTAATGCTGGTATATTTAGGGATCATTTTAAATGTGTTCTGATGATAATGGAAAAAGCTTATCCACATTATTTTAAAATGGACATTTTTGCAATGACTCACATTCATACGTATGGTGACTCTTTTCCCAGAAATGAGCCGGTATATTTCCCACGTAACTGAAGCACTTGTTGTCTGTTGCTTTCTATTCCCGTTAATCAAAACCGGTGCCAAGGTGATTGCGGACATCTTGTGACCTCATCTGGTTCGGGATAGAAAATTCCTCATTACTTCAACACGTCATTTGTTTAATATTATGGGATGGTTTTTGTAATGAGCTAACATTGTTTCTACATCATTGTCATGATATGTCCATTACAATAGCTACTTTATAGCTATAACAAAACAATTGTATGATGATTGTTAATTTTTTTACAGTGATTTACAGGTGCAAATTCGAAATGCAGTTTTATTAAAATACACAACCCAGGGAATCAGAGTAAACAAATGTCACCCCTGATGAAAATTTAGGTCACTGATATGGAATAAAGCAATCGGCTATATGAGAAAGTAAAGTTTTGTTATGTATGAATAAAACTTATAAATAATCCTTTAATATAATTACATCTTTAAAGAAACCATAATTACTTTACAGTGTAATAAGCGCGCACGCTTCTATATTTTAAATATAGGAATGGGTAGGTTTCTCTGAAGTAAAAGCACCAATAAATTCTATTTTCTGACTACTATTTAAGAAGGTGTTCAGTACAAGCTAAGAAACTTTCGCTTAGTTTTCATATAG
>NW_025787382.1:0-13133 GCF_021130785.1 Homalodisca vitripennis
CAAATTTGAGAGTTTGAAGAGCTCACTGACAGGAGTAAGGGGATTGAGCAGTGCAGCACATCCCACTGAGCTGGTTTATGGATATGTCTGCAGGGCATTACAGTACTACACCCTACCGTGCCCGGCGCCCTTCTACTCCAATGTTGGTGGGGTGAGAAGACTTCAAATTTGAGAGTTTGAAGAGCCCACTGACAGGAGTAAGGGGATTGAGCAGTGCAGCACATCGCACTGAGCTGGTTTATGGATATGTCTGCAGGGCATTACAGGATTACACCCTACCGAACCCGGCTCCCTTCAACTTCAATGTTGGTGGAGTGAGAAGACTACAAATTTGAGAGTTTGAAGAGACCACTGACAGGAGTAAGGGGATTGAGCAGTGCAGCACATCGCACTGAGCTGGTTTATGGATATTTCTGCAGGGCATTACAGGATTACACCCTACCGAACCCGGCTCCCTTCAACTCCAATGTTGGTGGAGTGAGAAGACTACAAATTTGAGAGTTTGAAGAGCCCACTGACAGGAGTAAGGGGATTGAGCAGTGCAGCACATCGCACTGAGCTGGTTTATGGATATGTCTGCAGGGCATTACAGGATTTACACCCTACCGAACCCGGCTCCCTTCAACTCCAATGTTGGTGTTAAATTACTAAACTTATAAAAATAAGAAATAAACTGTAATCTGCCATAACATTGAATTGTATTTTCAGAACCACATTTTTAAAACATAAACAAAAAACATCTGATGGATTAATTATAAAAGGCAAAATTAAATCAATCATATGTATCAATTCTCCCCCCCTAAACTTCACATTTCAATAGCTGGTCAACATGCCTCCTCCAAACACTTCCATCGTCCATTTTAACTTTGTACAGTAGCGAACTTTCTTTTTCCATAATTGTTCCAAAACTCCACTTGTATCTTGAGTTGGTGTAATCTCGAGCCTGTACTCTGTCTCCCACCTGAAATTGTCTGCGTACGATTCGTGTAACTTCTTGTGCATTTTTGATATCTGGTAGTAATAGGCTCAAGTGAGTTCGAACACTTCTTCCAAACATTAAGTTGTATGAGTTTGAGCCAGTTGTGTTTGGAGATTGTCGAAGTTGCATCAAAAGCCTGTATAATTTTAGCTCAATCTTTCCCCCCTCATCTTCCATTGCCCTCAGTGATTTTTTTACTGTTTGGACATAACGCTCAGCTTGTCCATTAGACGAAGGATGGTAGGGAGCTGTAGTTTTGTGTACAACACCATTAGCAGATAAGAACTGGCGAAATATTGTAGATGTAAATTGGCTTCCATTGTCTGAAACTAAGACCAAAGGAAGGCCGAATGTAGAAAACATTTTTCTTAGCTCCTTCATACACCATTCTGCTGACGTGTTTTTAGTAGGGATTACTTCAACCCACTTGGTAAAGGTGTCCACAACAATGAAATACCACTGACCTTGTATCGGGCCAGCAAAATCTATGTGTAAATCTCTCCCATGGTCCTTGAGGGGTCAGCCATGGATGATTCGGTTCTTTTGCAGGTTGATTTTGTTTTAGTCGACATTGTTTACATGTACGTACCATTTGCTCAATATCTCTGTCAATACTTTTCCACGTGCAAAAACTTCTAGCAAGGATTTTCATCTTCTCCATGCCTAGATGTCCAACATGTAGTTCATTTAACACTGAGTGTTGTAAAGCTTCTGGAATCATTATCCTGTAGCCCTTGAATATGCAACCATTTTGTAGTGTTAGTTCGTTGTCGTGGAAACCAAAAGGTTCGACCGTCTCTCCTGTTTCAAGGGCATGTAGTACTGGTTGTAAATATTTATCTTGAGCAGTTGTTCTGGATATAAGCATACTGTCAATCTGCAATGAATCAAGTTGATTAAGTTGAAAAAGGCTGCAATCGTCCACAAAGTTTGTAGTGCTATGTTCAGTAGGAAAACGAGACAAAAAGTCAACGTTGGCATGGTCAGAGGTTCTTCTATATTCAATTGAGTAGTCAAAACCTGATAAAAAGTGTGCATAATTGAACAGTCTTGTAGCAGATATTGTTGGAAGGGTTTTGATGGGACTGAATATTGACACTAACGGTTTATGGTCAGTCACTAAAATGAACTTTCGCCCGTAGCAGTAAGGGAAAAATTTCTTGAGTCCCCAGTAAATACCTGTTGCTTCCTTATCAATTTGACTGTATTTTTGTTCACATTTGGTCAAAGTGCGTGAGGCAAAACTAATTGGCCTCTCACTTCCATCGCTGTATCGATGTGAAAGACAGGCTCCAAGGCCCACTGGAGACGCATCGGTTGCAAGTACTAATGGGAGTTCTGGATTGTAGTGGACAAGTACATTGTTACTGGTTATTTCCGACTTAACCTTCTGAAAGCTTTCTTCACATTTTGAAGTCCACACATAACGGTTGCCTTTCTTCAGTAAATTATTGAGTGGGTGGAGGATTGTTGCTAAATCTTTGATGAACTTGTTGTAATAGTTTGCCAGACCGAGAAATGTTCTAAGTTCACTTATGTTTTCCGGTCTTTTGCTGTTCATGATAGACAAGACTTTGTCTTTGGTTTTGTGAAGTCCTTGAGCATCAATGACATGCCAAGATATTGGATACTCGTTTGAAAAAACTTGCATTTATCTCGGTTCATCTTTAAGTTATTGTTTCTTAATCGTTCTAGAACTTTACGTAATCTAGCCAATAATTCTTCAGCTGTTTTACCCTGAACGATAATATCGTCAAAGAAACATTGTACACCAGAAAGTCCCTGCAAGGTTTTGTCCATGAATTGTTGCCAGAGAGATGGTGTCTACCTTCACCCCACACATCAAACGATTTACATTGTACATACCTTTATGGGAGCTGATTGTCTGCATGTGTGCACTTTTCTTCGTCCCATATTCATGTGGAGGTAAGCATTAGAAAAATCCAAGGTACAAAATAATTTTCCTGCCGTTCATTTGAGAGAAGATTTCTTCAATCCTATCCCTTGGTTAATGGATGGTTTTCGTCTTTGATCACTTTGTTTAAAGTCACTTTATAAGTCAGCCACAAATCCGTGTCTTGACCGTTCGGCTTGACAACAGGTACTATGGGTGTTCCCCAGTCTGAATGATCTACTTTTTAGTTATGATTCCACATTCTTCTAGTCTCGTAGTTTCATTTTCTACTTTAACTCTTTAGGGGAAAACGGTACTTGTCTTTGTTTTACAAATATTGGCGTCGCGCCATCAGTTAGTCCTAAAATTGTCCCAGAAATTCAGGTATAACGACCAATTATTCCATCAAATAAGTCACTAAAATACACTTAACAAGCTTCCTAGATTTTGAAGTCTTGACTCGTTGTAAGACTTTTAATCTCACCCCAATCTAATTTAACTTCTCATCAAAATTCCAGTCCCTCCCTTACCGAATATGGCGTCCACGTTTTTGATCAATTAGGTAAAGTTTTCCAACAAACTTCTGAAGTCTTGTACGTGCATTTAACAAAAGTTAACTCCTTTCGGTTTTATGGTTTTCTCCTGTATAAGTTCGAAGTTCAATGTTAGTAGAAAATTATTTTCTGTGGGATGGCACAGCTTTTTAACATCGTTGTAATACATTGTACTAAGAGCTGCACAAGTGTCCTAAATCCATGGGTAATGTCCCGCCTTCGATGTTGATGTTAACCATAAATTTGTCATTATTTCTGTCACTAATTACATTAAATCTGATATTCCATTCCCACTAATTCAAGTACACTTTTGTTTTCAGTTTGATGTTGTCTAGGTTATCATTTGTAATTTAGATTTACTTTTGCAAACAAACACAAGTCGATGTTCCCAACTTTTCCACATTTTCGACAAGTTTGCATCTATGAATCTGCAGCTATTAGCACGATGGGAGGGTGAACCACAACGATAGCATTTTCCTTTGAGCTTTTCAATGGCTGAAATTTGTTTGAACGTTGAGACTAAGTAGAGGTTTTGGCCGAGGTGAGACTCTCTTAGGATGTGTTTTCTTCATTTGAATGTCTTTGCTGCGAACCTGATTTAATTCAATGTGTTCAGTACGTGTTCGGCTAACAGTCATACTTTCTGCTTTGGCAAGCTCTATAGCCGAAGCTACGTTCACAATGTCCTGATAGGTGTGTTTTCTCGCGGTCTTGGAGTAATTTAGTCCGAATATCTATGTCTTTCAATCCACGAATAAACTGTAACTTGAGAAATAAGTCTGCAACTGATTTACCGCAACCACAATTGAAGTTACAGTTAATTGTCATCTTCTTGAGAGCCACCGAGAACTCACTAACTGATTCATGTTCTTGTTGAGTCCGTGAAATAAATTTATGCTGCAAGGCCCACTGGCTTGGTTGCGGGTCGATAAAATCCTTAAGAAGCTGTACTAACTCGTCGTAATCTTTATGTAACGGGTCGTTGGGAGCACAAATATCGTACAGTTGTTGGTGCAGTTGGGGAGTGAGAGCATGTAGCAATGTGTAAACTTTAGTTTTATCATCAGCTCTTTGATTCTTTAGTTGTAAAAACACTTCTAATCTTCTCACAAAATTTGAAATGGTTTCATCAGGGTGGTAGGGATTGAAATTTATATTCCCTGAAGTGTAGTTTGAAACCGTACAAACAGCTTCACTTGGAGATGAAGTAGATGTAATGTTTGTGTCTTTGAGATTGTGTACCATTTCTTGTAATTTTGTTGTAAGGTTTAAATACTCATCCTCCACATTACATCTGTATTCTATTTCATGTTCTAAATAGTTTTCATCTGTCAAACAATCAATGCCATTCTGAACCTGCTTGTAACGTTCCCAGTATTCAGTCACAGCCTTGATTTTTATATTTAGTTCGGTTAATGTAGGGTTACCTTCAGCAAGTCTTTTGCCCTTTGAAAATTGGCCCTTAATAACAATCATATGTATCAGTTGGTGGAGTGAGATAAGACTTCAAATTTGGAGAGTTTGAAGAGCTCCACTGACAGGAGTAAGGGGGGATTGAGCAGTGCAGCACATCGCACTGAGCTGGTTGTAATGGATATGTCATGCAGGGCATTACAGGATTACACCCTACCGAACCCGGGACTCCTTCATACTCCAATGTTGGTGGAGTGAGAATGACTACAAATATATGACGAGTTTGAAGATGCACCACTGACCAGGTAGTTAAGGGGAATTTGAGCAGTGCAGACACATCGCACTGAGGCTGGTTTATGGATATGTCTGCAGGGCATTACAGGATTACCACCCTACCGAGCCCGGGCTTCCCTTGCTACTCTACTGTGTAACCTTTTATCTTAGAATATGAAACGAGGATATTTCTAGAGTGCGCGGGTATTTTGTATTCAAATCCTCATTCAGACACAAGCCTGAGTGTGTGCTATATAACAAACCATGAAAGGCACAGCTGGTATTTCTTTCATGCATAAGACCTACGATAAAAAACCAATCGCTACAATAGTATTAATTTGTTTTTTTTGTGTCTTTATACGGAATTTTACAGTTATAAACCTGAAATATTTCGAAAAATTGGATACTGTACAATATTTCTGACTCATTGGTTGTGGACTGGTTGCGGGCGACCATGTAGGGGTAATCTTTCGTGGTGCTTTTAGGGTACTTGTGGGCAGAGGTGGTGGTGGATGTAAGTGTGAATGGTTGTTGTGATTCAACAAGAGATGAACATTATGACTACTAGATTTAATTGGGAATTTGATTGGTTAATTTGAGTATATTAAGTTTCCTTTTTGTTATGTGTTTTGTATTAATGTTATTTCAGTGGTTAGCTTGGGTGTGTGTATTGAAAATGTTTAAAATGTACTTTTGCATTTGTTTATTATACTTCTAAGTTCTATAACTGTAAGGGAATGTTATTCAGTTATTAAGCTTTATATTTTTAATATTATCTTGAGGTGGAGGAGTGGAAGTGCAATAGGTAATCAGCCCTAACTCGCTACAAAACCATAGAGATATTTTATTTCAGGTTTCATAGTATTAATGTTGCTTAGTTAACGAAGCAAGAGGACATTTTTCTGTTATATACTTAACAGCAAAAAATCGATGACTATCGTTTTGACAGACGAGCGGTAGATAGATTGTATGTGATACCATAATGGAGCTACTTCTGCCTGTGTTCCAGATGACGACTTCTGTGCCGCCAGTAGAGGGGCGCACGAAAGGGGCAAGCTGGTTAATGTACTCACCCTGCCTCACTTTCGCGTTGCTGTCCTCTCCGCCTGCGGCAATTACGGCGTTATTCAGTATGCTAAATTTACTGCGAAACCTCAACGGTTCGCCCCACGATTCAGCGAGCTTCCGACTTGCCACATTCAACCAAATGAAAAGTCCCGTGTTCCGACTTTACTACCACACTTCTACATGCACAAACGCCGTGTAAGGTTGAATGGCAAGTTGTTAAACAACAACGGTTATAAATAAGTTCGAGCTCGACTGCTTTGTCCATTAATGAACTTCACGCTTCGTAATACAATATCCGACGTGACTGAGTTTAATTTCCTCACAAACGAGATTACACGCCTTTTAGCTTCGATGTGACGGATAACAGATATTTCCCCGCTCTCGTGTCAACGGTGGTCTATTTTTGATGTACAGTCCTCTGACAGTCATCTCCTCCTACCTTATACAACCCAGTTATACAACGCAGAGCGCCACATGCATCCAGTCCATCAGTTGTACTGAATCACAATGGTTCCTAGAAATTCACACTGATAAAAGTATTTACTGGAATAGGACATGTCGACGTAGTTTGCGATACAATGTCCTTAAAGATCTATGCTTTGAGGATATTGGCAGAATATCATGAAATACTTACTGAAAATGGCCTATTATGTATCCACACATGTTGTACCGCATACATTTGTGGCAAGGATGTGCTAACGTCCATTTCCACAGGTGTTTGTCCTTCAAAAGAAAGCAGTACGAACCATTGGAAAAATATGAATGAGAGAATCCTACCGAGATCATTCATACTACTCTGTTGGTGAGTTTACGGATCATGAGGATTAATCAATCTGTTGGGATGCCGTTATGTCTAATGCTTTAGATTTTACCAAACAAACGTTCGGTACTTAAATTATAAGAATTCTACAATAAAACATCTATATTTTGAAGGCACATACCATACAATGTTGTAAGTTTCATACGGCAATAAAGCAATTATTATTGTTATCAATTGCGCTAACCATTACACAATAGAGCATTTAATTTTTGTCAAAAAATATTTTTATAAAACCGTTGATAGGCCAAATAAATTATCTTTGCTTCATCGAAAATATTGTTTTAAAAAATTGCAAATGTACTCTACCACAGCTGAATAATAAAATTAAGACTCGATTGCAAAAAATACAAATCGAAAAAAACAACCTTAAAACACGTCAATACAAATTTAAATCCATTAAGTAATAAAGAGATTCCTTTTACTTGGGTTTAAGGAAAATAATCTTGCAATTTGTGACTACAGTATCTCGAGACTAGTTCGAGCCAAAAAGTTACGATTATAATACGTTATTCTATGGTGTGACGTAGAATGTTTTAATTCAATGTATACTTTACTTACTGAAGGCGTATACTTTACTTATTGAAGGAAGAAATCCAATGTGTTTATATATTCTCTCCTCATGGCATGTTCTCCCAAACACAGAAAAAAGTAGTACATACAAAGTTAGAGAAAGATCTTCATATTGATATTATAAAATTTATGTTTTTTTAATACTTTTGTATAGTACTTTTTTAACCTTAGGATTTTTACTCAGGCTGGAAAGAGTCGAAAGCTGGTCAGTGATCGAATTCATCAAGTGATATCACTATAAAATCCATTAGAGAATGCGATTAAGAAATAATTACAATTTAAAAACAGTGAAGATTCAATATAGGAGTAATAGAATGAACACTACTTGAAAACATTCACTATTTTCGTTTTATGTGATGATTAAAATATAAGAAACCTATAAAAGTAATTTAATTTCGAACAATTAGAATATAAAAAAAGAAAACACTGAAATGTTAAAAGTAAATTTATTGTATAACATATAATGAATTACTACAGGCTAAACTACAAAATCACGAGTGCATAAGAAAACAAAAAAAGACAACGGCGCAAACTGTACGAATGATAATACTGCTATAAAAAGTCGTGATAAAATAATACGACTGCGATAAAAGAACTTGATTATCCACAGGAGGGAGAGTGAAGTGTTAGTTACTGCGGCCTCTAGCGGCCAAGTGGTGTAAATATCCCGCAGACGCGGCACGGCCGCGGGCTGCAAGACTAATGAGTAGTTGACTGCGCCCAATGCCACACGGGGGTCACAGCTACCGATGATCTTCAACTTTTATCCACTTCTCATGTACAAAGTATACATACCGGCGTGTGTGAGCAAATTATGATCGAAGGATGAGTTATGATTGACATATATGGTCACTGGTAAGACCGACTGTTTCTTAGAAAGTAGTGTCAATTTTAATAACTCGATGATGGATTACAATCAAAGGAGTTTCTCCAATTTTACGTGGAACACGAACCAGCAAGATTCCGGTCTTTGATAAGCTGTAAGCTGCCAAGATCCAATTAGAGTCAAACTACACGCTTTAACCATCCGCCATTGTTGGATATATTTACGTGAGTTCAAGTGCGGCGAGGATCACAAAAAACTCAATAGGATGTGCTGCTCCAATATTGGTACACGTTAGTTTCAAAGCAGAGCTCCTGAAAAGTTGACCCTGAAGCAGTTAGAGATAACACAGGGACATTTGATGTCCCTTTCGCCCAGGTGTACGAAAAAAACTGAATAGCAATTCTGGAGTAACCTGCCAATCTTATCCTCGTAACAAGAGTTTTTCAGTGAAGCTTCTGAGATAAGATTCTTATCTCAGAAGCTTCACTGAAAAACTCTTGTTACGATTATTTGACCAGAGCTATGACAGTCAATCTATGCAATAGTTACAGTTTCTATTAATGACCCGAGAGACCTTTGTTAAAATCGAGTCGATACATGTTCGTCCGTGCGATACAAGATACAGCCATAGAGCTCACAAAACGTGATACAAGACATGGAACTAGGTACATTGGTCGTTCTCTTTGGTCAGAGAGAAAAACTAAACTGATGTTGGGATAAAACGTTTCAAAATTGAAGATAAAAATAAAATTTTAACATTTTAAAATATGTCTTACAGATAACCATGCTTGAACGAGAAAACTGTAGATAAAACAAAACACATTTGTACACAAATCACATACAATAATACAAAATTGTACAATATGACATAGTAAAAATTTGTGATGAAATTAGTGTCATGGTTTGGTTGATAACACTTTCACTTTGTTCTGACGGGTCGTTGTATCGACTTATTAATTATGAACATACCAACAATGCGGCTTATATAAAACTGTTGGCAAGGTCGAAATTAATTGTACACAATATTTTATCATTAACTCGTCTTAAAACAGGAACACTGTAGAGGAATATGTTGGGATGGTTATCAACTATAAATATCAAAAACATCTATGAGACGAGGACGGGAAGGAAACAAGAAGATGGGAAGTGCCGGTGTTACTCTCACACAAGAGGGGGAGAGTTCGATTAATTAGGAAGTGATAGTTTCCTCGGGGACCGGACCCCAACTTGTAACCGGAGAACTGATTACTTCAACCTTGAGAGATTGGTGCAAACAGTAGACTGTCTTCAGTGTCAGAACTTGAAATCCCCAGACTGCGAGTCAGTACAGGCAGAAGCGTAAGGGAACTTCTACTGTAAAACAATTGAAGAGAATCCAGAATTAATGTCAACGGGGTTTCACAAAAAGTAGCGCGTTACAATTTCCTACTCGTGTTACACCAATGACATATGGATAAAATGTATAGTTTTGAGCAATTCTTGACATAATGTGAATACAAATACATTTTATTATAATTCAACATGTAGGAATCATATCAACAGAATATTCGTACAATATTAACCTCAGATACATAACAAAAGTATTGATAAACAAATTTTTACTCAGGCATCCACTAAACGACCTTGGTTATTGAAAACATGTCAAAAAAGGTATTTTTTATGCAGAACAGTTGATTACATTTCATAAGCTCTTCCAATTTATAGTATTATATAAAAATCTTTTTCTTTTTATATTTACCTCATTTTTCGTGGAATTTTACGACATTTTAATAGTTATTCTGCTAATTCGGAGCGGAGTCGAGTCTAGATTCAGAGATCAGTATAATCAGTACAGCCATTCTTGAGGTAGCCTATATAAATGGTGACCTAACCCGATTTTGTTTTATGTATATAGTTTGATAATGTGTGTTCTCATTTGAATTAATAATTTATCTATTGTAAAATCCATACATGATTACAGATTATCTGAGCCGTATTCAAGTGTGGATAAAAAAGTAAAAAAAGAAACTTAAAGAAAATCTGAATACTTTTTTTAATAAAATACGCTTAAATTAAGTTTTGTTACAACACATACTAGTTCAATATGCATGTTGTTACCATTTTCAAAAGAAAAGTATATTTACGTTTTAAAATATTTTATCTCAACATAACGTGTTTTGGGAACTCAATTCATAAAGACGCTTTTTAATTGTTTACCAGCTTTATCTTTACTCCGCGTAGAATGGAAAATGGAATAAAGTCATCTACTCCTGAAATACTGAAAAACATCAATGTACTGATAAATCCTCCAGTCTTGTCCTCAAGATATAAAGAGGTAATCCTTGCCCTTTACAATAAACATGTCAACTAATGTGTACACATCTGTAGAAATTTAGACAATATAAACAACTTAAACAAAATAAAATCTATATTGGTACATAGCGAAGTAACAGTAACTTTTAGCAAAATAAATGAAAATACCATTTGTGTAAATTTCATGTCATTAACAAGCGCAAGCGGGAGTAACACGAGCTAAAATAATCTGCACAGTGCTGATCAAATCAGATGTGTTGAACAAACAAATCTGTTATGTTCACTTGTGAGGGAAGAGTTTATCATTCGCTTCCATTCTATTGCAACAGATTTTTCCACCATAGTGTTTGGAGTTACATTCCACTAGGTTCAAAATCAAACGTGAAAATGTAATTTAACGATTTCAGGCACTAATTAAATCGTTGTATCAACAGTAACAAGAGTCCCAGCAATTCGTTTTTTTCAGACCAAGTGAAACAAGATATCCATTATAAATATCAAGAAACTTTATAAGGTTTAGCTTTTATCTTTTATGCAAGATGCCATGGATGGTAAAATCCATATATATTACTTAAATATTCTTTATGATTTTATGTACTTAGAGCTTTAACCACAAGCATTCTTTAAGTTACCTATACATTCGCATACATTTATACTTATATAGCGCTCTTATATATAAATGCTTCGTTAACGAGTTACGGCTAGCGAACAATTTCACTTGGATTCCTGATTTTGGGTCTTCCTGAAATTCTAATAAGGTAGATTAAGGGATGAGTTCAATCGTTTCTTATGGATTTTAATCAGATAAATTGAATAAAACAGTTCCAGAGCTATACGTTTAGTAAGTTTTTCAGTACACCAGTGTCAATTAGATCAAAAGTGGAGTGAAAAAATACATTTTAAAATCTGTTGGCAACAATAACTTTCTTATTTCACCAAGAAGCAGTCAAAATTTGTAATAAAACTTGTTATAACATTTTATTCTGAACTAAAAGGTGTAAATAAAGTACACAGAACGCGTACAGATCTTTATGAAATGGACTTTTATGCATAACAGCACAACACATCTTTTGAATTTGACAATAACTTTTTTAATTATACATTTAACAAATTAAATTTCAAACAAAGACAATTGTAAAATTTCATTTTAAATGAAAACTTTGTCATATTATAGTACCTATATTGATTTTATCAGTGCATTCAGGTGCTTGCTGACATGCTGGCTTGATTTTATTAATTTAAAAACACCAATTGCGTTTTAACGGAAAAGTTTTATTTCATACGTTGGCAAGACAATAAGCAAACTGTTCAATTGTAGAAAGTAAGTAATTTTGAAAACTGACAACTGGGTTTCAGTCCATGTACGTATTGTTATGTTTGTAGTTATTGAGTTTCAGTCCGTTTAAGTACTATTCTGTCCACAGTAATTATTAAATTATTGGAGTAGTAATGCCACACTTATTTACATATGAAGAATACGACGATATGGTTGTTATTTATGGTGTGTGTTAAAGCAGTGATACGGCCGCTGTTGAAAAGTGTAGAGAACGTTACCCTTACCGCAGAATTGCATATGCTAGAACAATTAGTACTACATTTATTTCCGTTACAAGAAACAGAATTACTTATTAGTGCAAAGTTCCAATATGGACCGACTCTTTCCAAACATGTGTGTTTGTAGAGGAAAACATTTGTTGCTGGCATGTTAAACATAGTCCATCTCTAATAGTTACAAGATGACGCATTTCTTAAACGGTTCAGGGTTACGCAGATGTAAAGAGTGCATTGGGAAGTCGGTGGAGACACTTTTGAAAATTTTACTGGTAATTGAGCTTGGACTTAGGTTTAGATTGATTTTCTGCGGTTAATTTATACGTTGTATCTGTCATGGATAAACAAATTAATTTAATAAAAAGAATCTATTCGCTTTTCTGTATAATTTATTTACAATGTGTTTTTGTTTCAGAATTACAGAGTTTTTTGGTAAACTGTTGGGATTTTTGACACAGATTTTCTCAAAAGCTAACCAATTACAGTTCTTGGAATTTGTTTTTTCCTCTCAACTTTATCAGGGCAAAACCCATAGGAAACGATTGAATACAATCTCTTAATCTAACCATTACCAGAATGTCGAGGAAGACCTCGCTTTACACGGGTAAGCTAAAATCCAAGCGAAATCTTTCACTAGCCGTAACTCGCTAACTAGCATTTCACCGGACCCATGTTATACACTCACCTTTGTTCCTTTATTTTTACATGCAGTATGAGGCTCTCCACAGTTTCTAGACATATCTTCGCAAATCACCCTGTACAATAACAAGTTTCTCTTTGAAAGATACTAACTCTTCATAGTGTAAACAGTTTACATGTTTAGCTTCAGAAGTTTTGTATTAGGGTCTTGTTTACTGAAATTGCCCTAAACGTTTTATATAAATACAATTAAT
>NW_025787383.1:0-14247 GCF_021130785.1 Homalodisca vitripennis
CCAACACAGAACAAGAAACCACGTGGTGCCCCAATCTACTTACAGCCCTGACCATAGCTCTGTGGTTAATTATTTTTATGTTCCACTGGCTGAAGATGAGACGCTGAAAGGGATAGCAATGGGGAGACGGTGAGGAAACATCCCGAGCTACTGAGAGGCGTTCCGGTATACAGAGTTTCAGGGTGCTTTTCCAAGCGTAGGTAGAATTGTCTACACAGGTGTATTGATGACAGGGAGGAGGGAGACTATTTTGAAGTAATTTTCACCATTTTTTTTATCCAATCTGATGATTCATTTTTTTTCCAAGATAATGATCATTATTTTTCATTTATGCAACCGTGGCGTGTAATCCCTCATGTCTCATCAGGTACACAAACCTAAGTGCAACTACGATGTTGACACCGATCCAAAAGCGCGGTGGAGCTACTGATTCTTCCAATAACGCAGATAAGATGGGGGAAGGGCTCGATTCAATACGTATGTTGAGTTTTAGCTCGAGTTCAGCGTCCTTCTTATTTTGCAGCGTCCCTATAAATTGTGATGCTGTTGGGAGTCTTCTTAAAATCTCGAGATCATGGTTCCATTCGAAAGCGTGGATCCAAAAATATTTTTGTAGCCGGAAAACGAAAAATGTGTGTTAAAAGGGAAACCCCAACCGAAAACCCCCCCCCAAAAGGGGCCACGGGTTAACAACGTCTTAACATTCACAGCCTCACTGAATCATTCCTTCCTCACCATAGTATGTGTAACTGTTTAGAAGATTTTGATTTCACGTAATATTTTGCTTGTGTGTGGAAGATGGTTGATTTCAGTTGCTTGCACATATAGAGAGAAAGGTAGCACTAGACCTTAACTAAACACCGTACATAGAATACCAGCTTTTCCAAACATAGCTGCGTTACTATGTTTGATAGTATTGCACAGGTCAATCGTACGGATTTGGCAAGAGCGAATAGTTTATAGTTCTTATTTGCAACCACGATTGAGTTGAATTAATAAATAGTCAACAAACTGGCATACTATCATGTGATATTGTAAATTCCAAATTTATTAACAGTGAGTACCAAAGGAAATTATAATTATATTGTGCTCAATGATAACTTTTAACTTGCAATAGATGAATTCCATTTAGCACACCTTTGTTGGTAGTACCCTACGTTTCCTTACCAGAAAATTTTTATTTGAGTACTGACTATAAAACCTTGCATGAGGTTTCTACTAAGAACTGTCATAATTAATTGGAATTATATAATTGGATGCTGTCTAAACCTTGGAATTATAGGCTGAGCGTCCATAGAAGCCTACCATTGAACATAGTAAACTCATACGAAATTCTCTTTGGTTTACCATGAGATTAAAATTTACTTTCTTGATATAATTGTAATGATTACCCATCCACGGTTATCTCGTAAGTGAAAATATGCTCTATAGAGTTCAAATTTTGGCATGCAAACCCAGCGAACCCTATTGAAACAACAACCGTAATAAAAGTAAAGAATATAATTAAAATTATTTGTTTTTAAATTTCACAGTTATTTACCTAATATAGGAGGTGTAACTTCACTCTTGCTCTCCAAAATTTTTAAGCTAGTCAGCTTCCAACAATACTGAACTGAGAAGTTAGTCAGAAGTTAGTAATGTAACGTCCTGTGTTACACATTATATTGAATGCATATTCTTATGGTGTTTTAAAATTCAATGCATCATTCATACAATACGTAAATGATGCATTAGCATAGAAATGTTAATAAAAATGTATAAATTATAATACTTATTTTTTTGAATAACAAAGCATCGAAATTAAAGGAACATATATATATATACTATATATATATATATATATATATATATATTAATATATATATATATTCAACAAACATTAAATCACAAGAAGTGCTTGCTCCAATTTTGTAAATAAATTTAAGGTAATATTTTGAGTTAAAAATAAAAACTCTTTTTTGGAAATTTATTAATACGATATCCGCTACGAATATCTAATTTTGATAAATTAACACTTGTGTCAAGCTCCATGTTTTTTAACTAATTGTCACATGTAAACCCTTATTCGGATTAAAGTGAGTTTCAATAGAAAAAACATGTTTATCGAGAAGTTAAAGTAATTGAAGTGTATAATCAATAGCTAGTTCTCTTTGTTTAGTTTGCAGGGATTTAAGGAAGTATTATTAAAGTAAATTGATATAAACCCCTTAGTTTCAAGTTTAGGAACTAGGGCACGCTGGGAACTTTTATTGACCAAGGTTAGAGTAAAACATAAAAATTAGTATGCAATTGGTAATGTTTACAAAGAGCAATTTACAGTAGATTTTAAAATGTCGTAAGGTCATCCTTTTTATAAATACAAAAAACTGGACAGATTTTGATAATATCTGGTTAGCAAATACTTGCGGCTGAAAATTGCTTAATTTAGTCTTTCCATATCAATGGCTGACGCTGATTATCACCTATCACTTTACGTGTCCCTGACAGTATAATTAATGTTGTTAAAATGTTATTAAATAAAAACATCTTTATGTTTTATAAACATATTCGCTTTAATATTTTAGTACTTATTTGAGTAATTATTTTATTAATTTCCCGCACACAATTCAAGTTTTTGACTGACTTTTTAATTTCATATTCAGGAGATTTAGATGTCGTTAATGTTACATTCATAACTAAAGGCATGATTTGCTTTATACTCCGTAAAATGCCTTTTGTCCTAGAGCAGAAAAATATAGTGCAAACGCATCTTGTGGTTACGTCTTACGATTATAAAGGAATTTCACTTGCGCAGGATAAAATATAAACCCAATGTCCTTAAAGATTAATCCAGGTGATATGTCCCCTACAGAATGTACACATCCAAATTACGTATATCCATGGAAACAACGGGAAGAAAATGTTTAGGTTATTTCAATATTCTGAAATTGCATCAATACTATATTACAAATTCACTCTAAATCACAGTACCTCGGAAAACCATCGAGAACAAGGAATACGATATGAGGCCTCATTATAAAGGACCAGGACCAGGAACTACAGTAAAGTCATTTTATTGTTTGTATATCATAGGTATCGTAGTTTATCCTAGTTTTTTCTTGAGCTTTTATCACAGCACAAATCACTGGACCAAATGCATATATTATTTATTGACTATAAATAAATAATAATTTGGTCAAAACATTATAAAATAATAACTTTAGTATTGATATCAAAGAAGAAAATGTATGTTTATTGATCTCTTCACTACTTTTATACCTTGCACTAGGGTGATTACTATGCAAAATTAAAATCCCCCTGTACGTTCTCACGTAAAAAATGTATGGTACGTTGTTTTTATGAACATTTGGGTTTTGAGCTGTTTTTTTATATCTCTCATATATCCTTACTACCGGAAAAGGCATGCATGCAGAATCGGCCTTAATATTTTTCTAAGGTATTCAAGTAGTCTTGTGAAATTTTGAATCTGAAAATAGTTCATAGATATCATAGAATATTTCTTTTACGCGAAAACAATTTAATTTACCTAGTTTTTCATAAAGATATCTTGTCCCTGTAATCGGTAGTTAAGCATAAATTTAACATAAAGGTTATGAAAGGGATTGTTTATGATGTCCTAATACTAAAAAGTAGGACCAACTATAAATAATAGTTACTCCTATAAACTATGTCTTATCATCCAAAGTGCGCACGTTTGTGAATCCTAGGTTACATCCGGACAATTTTATCGTATAATAAGGATCCACAACGACCAGTACAATTATATTATGAATGTGTTAAATAAAATAAACAGCATATTAAAAGTAAATAGCGGTGATTAAAAGGAAAAAACATAATTGTATTTTTTCTGTGGTATGTCCGGGTTATGTTTTGCGCTTTGGGCTGTGTTATTTAATATCTTCACGTACCTAAAGCGTGCATGTCAGGATTCAGTCTTAATATTTTTTAACCAAGGAATATTTAACGACCCCCAATGAAATTTTGAATCCTGAGTTCGATGACAGCTGGATAGAATCGAAAAATTGTTTACGAAAACAATTTTTTTCCTTCAGCTTTGTCTCATAGATCTCTCTCCCTTTTATTCGGTATGTAGCATTAAATACTAACATAAAGGCTGAAAGTAGTATCATAATGACTGACTAATACTAAAATTAAAACCCACTGAATATGTGTTTAAAATTATGTACATAATTTATTTTGTAAATAAGTTTTAGCAAAAAAAATAGTATTCAATTATATTTTGTTTGGTACACTCCCCCATATGTACTATTCGAAACAAAATCAGGCAAAAATAAAGTGTGGACAGTTTATAAATGCGGTACTGGAAATTTTGTCAAAGTTCTTAATAGGTTTTTCGTTTAAAATTAATTAATTGATCATTCTTCCATTTCAAAGAGCAAGGATAGTTTTGCCAATATAGCAAAATTAAATGCAATGATAGCAATAATATGAATTATAGTATTAGATTAATACTAAAAGGTTTACATTGCCATAATTATCAAGGTAGGCACAAATCTTGCAAGAAATAATTTAACCAGAATGGGCAAGTGTAGTATAAACCTTCTAACCGTAGCTGAGATAAATTCCTAATCTCAGCTTACAACTTAAAGGCCCGAGTTCGGGTGCTGGTTCGCGCAACCGATTGTTTTCGGTTATAGTAACAATATCCTTCTAGCCTTGTCTGAAGTAATAAATAAAAAAAAAACCTTCTTCGTTTAATGTTTAATTTAAACTAACAGCATCAATAATAAAACCTAAGAAGTTCAGTGTGGAAAATTTACTTTTTTAATGAATTTGTTCAATACTTCTCTAGTTCAGGAACTATAACGGTTCTTATATCAAAGGTTGGATCTTTAGTTAGTACATTAATTGCGTAAACTAATAGATTTCAGACCTGTTATTTTTAAGCTGAAGGCTTTTTAAAAACGATTCAGGGTTACTCACTATTTCTTCCCACAAAAACTCAAATAACTGTAATGAATATGTATGTCACGATATCTCTGTCATACTAAAGGGAATTTTATTTCAAACGATATGAAAGTGAGAACAAGTTTTCAGCATGTATATTTAGGGAAACTAACATTAAGTGTTCTTATGGAGAGTATAGGCATCTTTCTCTGACTAATGAAAAACTGAAACGCTCGTCCCTCTCTTATTGGGCCGTCTATTCCTCTGTTGCTCTTTCTTGCGTCTCTCTTTAACACACATATCAATGTATATAGCGCTCTTTGTCAGCATTTCTTTTCAAATAAAATTATTGAATTATAAAATATAAACTAAAAAACTTGTCACAATTAAAAAGGCAACTATATACCATTGAATTAGCAATAAATAAAATATACCTACCTACATTTTTCATATTGTATTTTTTGAGATAAAGAATGATGAGAAATTTTCACACCCATTTTACCTGTTCACACTATTAGTTGCCAGGTATTATTGTTCAGAAAATAGGTAGGCAACGGTGTTGTAGTATGTTGTGTATGTATTGAACTTTCCATTCCTACTGAATTTTAAATGAAAAAGAATGATCGTGTTCACGTAAAAGGTTTTAATTAAATAATTTTTTAATTTAAAATAGCTTTACCAGGATATGGTATGGCAAGTGACCGGGTTTATGATTATTTATTAAAATAAAAAAAATATTTCATCCGGTAAAATAATGAGAGGTCCATGTATACAGCGGGATCTTAGATTAATAGGGAAATTATTAACCTAAGTTTTAGCTGTTATTAAACCTCTCTGTAACAAAATAGTCCAGGGAGAATAGGTGAGCAATAATATTCATCATAGAACAATCAATATTAACTTTGACATTCTTTTACGTACCTTATAAATAATGTACAGCTGTTTGTGAGAAACTATTTCCTCACTTATTGTTTAAAGCAATATCGATAGCATTTTAGAAGGCAAAATATTGAAAAATTAGTAAAAAATAGAGTGTACTAGCTGGGTAAATTAGTATTGCCTTACTAAAGTCATGTTAAATTAATAAAACTCAATAACTGATGCGGTGAGTGCCGCTATAGATTTGAATTTGGCGCGCGTTATCTTTCAGTAGCCCGCGAACGCGATAGCCAGCTGCGCCGACCTCTAGCTCTTAGCTTGAACTATAGGAGCCTCCTACCATCCGGACTTCTTCTAGACAGGTTCTGGTAGGATGATTCCTGCTATGGTTAGCAGGCAGAGACCGGAGGTTGGTGGAGGAGGTCGTATGTGCACAGCGAATCTGGTAGAGGTTTTTACGGGGTTAGAAGTGAAGGTGTACCGTGGCCTGGGGAACTTCGGTATAATTGTTAGGGAACCTTTCGGAAATCCATATCCAAATTATTAGTTATCTTTAGTCATAAAAAGCTGGTTAGGTTTTGGATAGGAGGAATCTTTAGTGGCGGATCCACGGTTTATTATTTTCCTCTGGAAAGGTGCCCTCCTTCCGGTCGCGACGGAACCACGAGGTTGGTAGCAGAGGACACCAATATTAGTATAATAATAGTATATATTATATTATATATATAAAAGTAATATATATATATTATATAATTATATACTATATATATATTGTTTCCGAGTTAGTGAAAAATACAGGAGGCCTCGGAAGCGTGCCCCATCCCAAACTCGGAGCAAATCATAAAAAAAAACAATCAACATGTGCCACTAGTGGGAAGAGACAAAAAAACGAGAACAAGATTTCGAGTACAAGAAAATATAATTAGTAGGTGGCAAAAACATTTCCATGCCAAAATACAATTATGCAGCAACCCAACCACGGTGCACCGCCCGTAACTTTTAAAAACTAAATTAACAACAAATAAATATAATTCCAATAATGAACAAATAACATAATAAATTAAAATAATATATATAATAACACAATAAATTGAAAATTTTGGTCTATAAATAAACATATATCAGGTTACGGGCAAGTAGCAAAAATTTTAAACTGGGTACATTTTTTATGAAACTGAGGTGGAGGTATGAGGAAAAAAGGTTGTAGAAATTTCTAGGCCCACTATTTTTGAAAAAGTAATTTTGTTTCAAGTGTATGTAGCCGAAATTTAAAAAAACAAATTATATTTAAAGCCCAATTTTTACGAAAGGAGGCGGGGCGCTTAGTTTGCCTCCCGAACGAATCCGAATTAAAGATGAGCAATACCTCCCCTTCAGGTCAGTGTAGAAACTAACTAAATAAATAACAGGACTTAGGTACTGGCCCTCCTCCAGATCCTAACATCTGGCTAGCGACTCCCTGCACCCCAGTCCTCGGCAAGTTTCAGTATATAAGAAGTAAAAAAAACACATTTTTAATCCAACCTTGTTCCAGAAGAAATGAATGGGAGCACTACACTCCGGTTTGGATGCCGGTCCAATAGCGCTGGACAGGGCGCGGGCATTTTCAATTTTTCAGTTAGTTCGGGCAGTACTCGCCGCACCAGTCCCGCTGTAACTGGCACTCAACGGGGACCCTGCCGAAAAGGTCCGGTGTAATTAGCTCAGCCATGGAGAAAACGGGAAGAAACAGAGAACAGCCTGAACACAGTAAGCTTCTCCGAACGTGTCCTGGACGCGCTCCGAAACAGTAGCCAGAGCCAGTGCCCGGTGCCGGTGAAACAGCTGGTCGGTAAACTAGTCAAGGTCAACCTAGCTGATCCTCAAACCAGGCACGAAAATCCAATACTCTGACGGAGTGAACTCCCCCACCGACTGACAAGAGGTCTGGCCGAGGTGGGGCAAAAATTTAAAAGACAAATAAATAAATTGGTCCAAACTGATGCACCCGGGCCTCAACATATAATAATTTTTATATAGACTATATATATATATATATATTAATCATATATATATATAATATATATATATATATAAGAAAAGAATAAAGAATAAGAAAATTATTTATTCCATTTTGAAAATAAATTACAGATATTAAATCATAATTAAAAACATCGGAAAATCTCTAGCCCATCTAGACAGGTCGCGATGGATGGCTAGCACAGTTTATTCAAAAAACCTATAATTTGGCCATACAATCTGTCTATATTTGAACACTTAAACTGGGCGGTCCACTTGCAGCGTCCTTACTATATACACACAAAGGATTTTCACAAAACTATTAAGTCCAAAACTAAGAATTATAGATTATTTCTTGTTTAAAATTTAATTACCCCTGTAAGTACATATTTTCAAATTTTACGAAACAGAAATAAAATATTATATATTTCTAAAACATTAATGCTAACACATTTTCAATGTTTTCATCCACTAACATAACATGTTAATGGAAAATTAAAAATTACTTCCCAAGATGAAGTAATTACATCCATTGTATAATACAATTTTAATTTTACATCAGAGTTTATAAATATATCACTGGAATGATGCACTGTTTAATTCAGGTAATTTTCATCCTTTTCCAGCAACCCATAAATTATAATTTTTTTTTTTTAAATAAATGTTTTTTTACAAATAATTTTGGATTTGGTTTGGTCAGCAGGTTAAAACAATTTTGGACCTAAAAAATAACAAATGTACTTTACTAAAGAATGGACTTTAGTACCCTTTTGGAGTCTTATTGAAAAGACCTTCTGAAAGCAGCTCGCGACGTATTAATAATTTTAAAATACTGTGTTATTATTGTCCATCACCACTTCGCCATATAAAACGTTTTTTAATACTTTAAATTACAAAATTAAGATATTTTAATGGTAGGTATTTTCAACTGTCTGAGCAGAGGAGAGGGACGGCATCACGTTTACATTTAAAATGTTAGGGGTTATTCTTATATAAAAGTGCTTTTGTTCTGGTATTATCTCCAGTGGGTTTTAAAGCTTTATTACTAGCTCCCCCCCAAATTTTCTATCCCATAAATAAATCTCGGAGTTGAATTAGTGCAAAAGTAAAAGGCGTCGCGCAATTACAGGCCTCAGGTAGGCAAGTTTTCCTCAAAAAGTAAAAATTTTCTGGAACGTTTTCTTCTTAATTGGGACTGTAGATTGTCCTGTTATGGTGGTTTCCAAGGGATAATGATTCGGTCCTCGATTTATTATGCCAAGAGTATTTGATTTGATTCACCTTGCTCTATAAAACTGGACATTTTACATTTATATTGTTCATTCTCGCAGTTAATATTTACCGTGAAATTTCAAGTTGTTGTCGAAAGAAAAAACCGTTTAAGGACCAAAATTTATAAATTTAGTTTTTTTTCGGCGTTTACTTATCATGTTTATTTATTTTCACACCACGCTTTTAATGACCGAATGGTCGAATTTCTCATTTCTCTCCTTAAAATGTCTAGTCCAGTGTGTAATTTAATTATATTGAAGAAGCAAGTGTCGTCAGCAGAAAGCTGTGGCTCTTCCCTTGAAGGGAACGCATAGTAAAATCATTTCACGAATATTAAAAAACGTAATAGTTGCCACTAAGCACAGAACCTTGAGGAGGACGCCCCGGGGATACAGGTTTTTGAAGTTACTGGTAATATTAGCTATATTCACTTTTTGAGTTACTGTTCGTTAAATAACTTTCAAACTCAGTCCAAGCGCACTAACTCCCCTTACTCCCAGCAGCCTTAAGTTTTATCTACAAATGTTTATTCCGTGATCTACTAAATCGAAAGGCCTATTTGAAAAGTCTATGAAAATACCGGAAGAATATTAATTATTTGTTTATTAATACTGTTGTAAAACATTTTCCATAAGAGGTTGTAATTGAGCGGTCTCAAGTACTCTTTTCCTTCAGTAAATCCGAATTAGATAGGGCGAAGAAAAATTTTACTTTATTTAAAAAAGACCAACATACCTTCGGCTTTCTCTATACATCTCTCAAAAAACTTTAGAGAATTACACATAAATAGAGCGATTGGTCTGTGGTTCTGTTAAAAGGTTCCCTATCACCTTTCTTAAATATTGAAAACCTACAGTTGCTTGCTTGAAATTTATTAGGGTAACTTTCCACTTAAGAAACCTTAAATTCACAATAAATGCTAAAACATTTGGAGATTTCAGGATTCAAATGAAATTTTATTAAATTGAGTTAGAATATAATTATCACAGCCCCAGGTTGATTTTCTTAATTTTTTAGGCTTTATAATCGATGGAAGAGATTTCTTGATCGAGTGGACAGGGTTTTAAAAGGAACAGCGAGCGCGGCTGGTGCTGCGCAGTACCTGAGTGTGTCGGGGACGCAGTGGCCGGGAGGGCTGGTATATCAGACTTGTATGCGCAACAGAACACAAAGTAATCATGTAAACAGGTTCGCTTATCGCCTGCGGATTCTGTTCTATCCGTCAGTCTTCTTAATCTTATCTTAGTTATTTGCAACTCTATCTTTTCTCGGTCAGTTAAATTGTTTACAATTCCTCCACTGCTCAAGAAGTGTTTACCAGCCGGTGTTTTTGGAAATAAATTATGATAAAAAGCTTTTTTTTCCGCCAGTTAGTCAATTTTCAAGGGCAGAGATTTGCTTTAAATCTGTTAACATAATTTTGGAAATCTAGATCATAATGGTCTAAATTTTTTGTGTTTTTAACAGTTTATTTCTTTTCTCAATTTTTTTTTAAGTGATTGTTTCAAATAATTCCACGGACTTTTTTGTTTTTAGCTTTTGTGAAATTTGATTCGATATTGTTTTATATCTTCCGTATTTATTGCTGAATGCAGGTTTATTTAAAATTGAATAAAAAAGATGTGAACAGCATTGTCTAAATCGTTTCCAATTAAAAACACTACTCCAGTCTGTTGTCCATTTCAACGCAGTTTTAAGTTTGAACACCATCGTAATTTATTTTTTTTAACAAAAGTTTTTTCTGTAGTATCTATATTGAGGCTTTTCATTTGATATGATAAGGGCTACTAAGCTATGATCATTAATATTTATTTGAAAAATTCCGGGTTTGAAATTGCTTAATCATTTGTCGTTCTTACAAAAATATGATTTCAATATTAGTAGAAGAATCCTTAGTTATTTTAGTTTTAAATTATCAAATTAATGGAGTAAAACTATAGTTATACATGAAGAGATAAGTAGGCGTTCTGTGTCTGTATTTGATTTGTTTATATCTATATTTAAATCGCACCATAATTATTGAAGTGGTTTTTTAATCCTACTAAAAATAGGTTCTAATTCAGTTAAGAAGTTGTTAACAGTAAACTCGTGTTTTTTATAAATTCCAATTAATGAAAAAGGTATATCGTTTAAAACTAATTGTTTAATAATAAATCATCTGCAGTTGTCATAACACAGGTCTACTAAATTTGCTTTAATTCTGCTTGATAATTATAATACTTACTTTACTCTTCATGATCTATTTAATATGTTACAATAAAAGAAAGAAAGATTAGTTTGGGATTTCAAAGTAAAATTTTTCTTCTGTCGCAAATCCAAGTCTCGGTTAAGGACTATCGCATTCTATGTCTCTTTTTTAATGGTTTGAGATATAAGCTTAAAAAGATGTTAAAGTTTTTCTGGAGACTTCTAATATTTTGATGAATACATAAAACATTTTTATAATTATCGATTTCAAAAAAGTTTTGTCTAGAGTATCAAAGACACTACATACATTTAAGCTCATAAGGGTTTGTTATAACAGCAGTGAGTTAAAATAAAACAATAAAAAAATTGGCCTAGCAAATAAATAGAAAAAATTAGTATAACATAAACAGATAATAATCTAAATGTAAAGGTATTCTAGAGTTTAGATGCTTGCAGATTCTTTAGCTTACTTGTAGTGTCTCTAGATCGGCTGCGCTATCAATTTTTTTGCACTTTTCTCCGTCTTCCTTCCGCACAATATATTTTGCCGTCTCTACTCCTGACGTACTTCGAAGACCTTGTTTCTGGCAGCTTCCTTGGTTTTAGCCAGAAGCCGGCTGTGTTCTCAGGTGAAAGATGTTCGTTTACAAACACCGTTGGCAGAGCTCTTGAATCCTGGGCGTTGATCATGTTGAGCATTAGAGGCCGCATGACTCTTGTATTCCCTGATCCAGGTGTCCCGCTCTTCGTAGGTCGAGAACCTTACGATGATGGGTGATGTCTCTTCTTGTTGAAGGATGGGATGCGGTGGGCTGCGACGATATTCTCACTTTTTGAATTCAACCCCCACTGCCTCAGCGACACTTTCCTGACTCTGAGTACGTTTTCTCCCTGGGTGTCGGGAATGCCATCAATCTCGACATTATGCCTTCCTTGAGTACTGTTCCAGGTTTCTCACTCGGTTACGTGGAGGGCCCGGAGTTTTGTCCCCTCGTAGTTTTCCTTGGTTCTCTTTTGTTAATTGGGTTATTTTCCGCCAGGACTCTTTTTAGTTCTTTCGATAAATTCACTTCATGAACAGTGTTCACCTGTATCCATGGAATCAGAGACAAAGCTAAGCGAGGTGGCGAAGCTCGGCGTTGTCAGCGGTATTCTTTTTTTTTTCTTCGAGCATTTCTTTCCTTGAAAAAAAAACCTTTCTATGGTGTTGATTAGAAACTCTTTAGTCAAGATTGATACCGTTTTCTGACTTAACGCTGGGCCACCGAAGAGGACTTTTCTTGGTTCTACACGTTATTTCAATACCAAAGTATAATTTTGTGTGTATATTTATATGTTTATATATTAATTATATCATTTATATATATTTACTATATTATATTTTTATATATATATATATATTTATATATACACATATTTGTAAACCGTCCCTTAACTCTTTAGCCGCAACCACTGACAAAGTATATCGGGCCTTGGTGAGTTCAGTAGGTTATCAAGAAATGAAAGCTCCGTGCCCAACACTACAACCGCTGACTGAGCCAAACGGGGGGGCCCCCTGGTTAAGATGGGTCATGTCTCAACAGCAGATACATTCCAGGGTTTAGTGATGGCAAAGTGTAGTGTTTGGATCAAGGATCCAGAATCCCGCAGGGCAGGCCTTGGCCTCAGTCACCAGCACACCACGATAACACCTAGATACCTGTTTCACCCATGCGGGGTAATAATGGGCGTTTTCGGCGGGTAAACCACTTGAAGCTAGTATCAATCAGTGCATATAAGCATTTCAGATGGGAAATTTACTAGTTCTACTAACCAAGGACGCTTCATCCATGTCTGTGCGCACCCGCAAGCGCAGTCAGTACATGAGCTGCGCTGATAGTATGCACAGCTTTATCCTGGGACGCTTAGTGCCAACACTGTCTATACTGACATAACTTGCTCGGGGAAACGGGGGTCGCCAAGCCCGTTATGGTTACGAGTAACCAGGCCCTTTGGGAGCATAAGCTATTAGAGTAATTAGATAGTAGGTCTAGGTTTAATTTCAGTAGTAGACTCGTGATGTAAAAAAGCAATTAAAGGTAAAACCCAAAATAAAAATTAACAGGTGAAAAATACCCAATAGTAAACATATTAATATACTTCGTAATATCAATAGAAACCACAAAGGACAGGCATTTCAATGATTTCCGATAAGTTCAAAAGTGTTGTCTACAAAAGTTGATGAACTTATGGCAAGTTAGGTTGTAGAAGCAGGAACAGGAACAAGTGCAATGGCCGAAAGCTCAAAAAGGGCTAGGACTATATTCATTTTTAAATTTAATGTTCAAAGTCGTTCAATACACAGGACGTGGAAATCTACACCAGGAGTGCCATGGCGAGGACCAGGATCGAGGTAAAGACTTATTAATGAGTTACTTTAGTTATTTACAGTTTTTTCTTAATATTCTTGGTACCCAAAGCAATTTGCATTCTAGTTTTGCAGTTATTAATTACAGCTAAAACTGTGAAAAAGTACCCATAAAATTATAAGGCGTTTGCAGTTAAGAAAATTGTAATTTTTAAGAATTCTACGAGTTTATTTTCTTGTTTAGAAATGATTTCTCTTGATTAAAAATAAATTTTGAAAAACATTCTGTTAGCATACTGGAACTTGATTAAAGGTTTTAAATCCTTTCAGTAATCTAAGTGAACAGAAAGAATCAGTTTACAACAATGTTCGTAAATTGCACAAATGTTTAGTCAAGCCCTGACTACGGTGTTCCTCACTAACCAGGGAGACCCAGTGGCCCGCCGGAGACACACGCTCTGGACAGCGAGCAACTGCCTCCTTGCGGTCTTGCAGGTGAGGTGGTACCATGCTGGGGCCTCATATGTGAGCATTGGTTGTATCTGAGCCGTGTAGAGAAGGACCTTCGTCCTGGTCGGTAGCTTCGTGGAGTTGAGCAGGGGGCCGATCCTGCCGAAGCCCTTCCTCGCTTGACCACAGATCCTCTTGACGTGGGG
>NW_025787384.1:0-13300 GCF_021130785.1 Homalodisca vitripennis
GAAGGCCGTTTCACACCGCGGTCACACTATGTCACGTTACGTCACGTGACAGATTTTTCAAAAGATCTGTTTCCATTGTTGTAAATGGTGTAATTCACACTGACCTCGCAGAACCTCACAGACACCACAGACGTCGACAGACGAATCTGCGGAATCGCTCCGAGAGCGATCTTTTAAAACATCTGTTGACGTCTGTGGCCTCGCGCATGCGCACTGGTTCGCTGCCCCGCCGCGCTCATGACCGACCTGTCGCTCAGTTCCACATTACAGGAAGTTGGATTTGCTATTTTTGTTTATTTACTATGGAACAGTTAATTGAAGCCGTCAGAACGCATCCACTGCTGTGGAATACAGATTTGGAGGAGTATAGAGACAGTAATTTAAAGGACACAGCATGGGGTGAAATAGCAGAGCAAACTGGAACAAAATAGTAAGTAACTTAGTTCTTAATTGTACTTGTTCAAGCTTAAAAACTTTCAAAATAAACCCTTCATTAATTGAGTACTAGTTTAATAATATTGGACAACATAAATGTTTAGTGGTATTATCTATTTCACTGGTTTTAGATATTAGCATACATTTTTTTTATATTATATACTCTTTACATGGAACATCCCAAATTATATTTAGTACCAAAAATCTCGTAAGGATAAAAAAAAACCGACTTACAAAAAGAAAAACACATGCATGTTTAAAATCAATAATTGGAATTATGTTCTATACAAAAGTGATTCAACAGAAGATTACATATTAAAAATAATGTTCTTATTACAAACAGGTTAGAATAATCATTTCTACTACATGCCACAAACTGTAAGCAAACATATTTTTTAAATATTTAATCATACTCAAAGGCAGAAGATATATCAAATTGTTAGTACCAATTAATTGTTTGATTGCGTTGTCATTAATATGTGGTTCCTACTGCCATGGGACACTTCCTTCTTCGAGACATGAGAGTATTTAGCAAAGTGATCCTCTTATCTCGGTAGCTTCTTTAGATGCCTGAGCACCATAACCGATGGAATAGGTTTCCATGCTTTGGTCATAAGCTACTTAAATTTCCTCAGGCGTCATTACTGGAGAAAATGATCCCTTGGAGCAAAGATAATTGTTGGAGGACGGCTGTCTGTTGCTTTTGCGTATCTTGTTTACTAAGTGCAGATTACAGTTTAAGGGTCTGAAGTAGATACGCCATCTCTTGTGCAAAGAATGCCAAAAGCATTTTCAACTACTCTTCTACATTTACAAAGTCTATAGTTGAAAAATCTTCTTTCGTCGTTAAGATGTCGGGTCCTTTGGGATATGGACGAAGCAAGAAACGTTTTCGAGGAAAACCTTCGTCACCCACAATCACGATAAGGATTATTGAAATTTTCCTCAAATAATGGTTCATCAGGACGGGTGGTGACTGCCATAGCATTAGTGGGCTTACAGTCTTTTACTAATTCACTCTCAACAAAAATTACTACTGTCAGATTTCTTTTCAATAAGCACCACAATCTATAGCGATGAATTTGTATTCTGAATCAACTAGTCCCAAAAGAACAGTAGAGTAGTATTTTTTTGTAATTAAAAAAGTTTGATTCAGAGTTCGGGGGGAGCGTGTATTTGTAAGTGTTGGCCAATCAATGGGTTCCTATCGCAATGGGGAAAATCCCATCTGGATCGGAAGCCCTCTTCAATGTTTCGCCACATGTTCCTCGTCTGGAGTTGGCATGTATAGGGGTTGCAGGTTCTATCCATAAAGCATCACACACCTCTTCAACTATTTTTGACCCGGTACTAACTCCAATTCTGTAGCTGGAAGCTGATTGTTGTAAATGGATCTCCTGTAGACAAGAATCTGAAAAAATTTCAACACTTTAATAATGTTTAATTTTACAAGAAGCGGATTTGAAAGGAGGAATGGAAGGAAATTAACTTGACCGCCACCGACCAGCTCTCTTCCGGAAGAAGGACAAGTCAGGCCAATCAGCCTACAAAATTGAAGCCATGGAAATACGAGAAAACAAATGGAGTCCTCGTTACAAAAATGAAACATAGGAAGTAAAGACCTTTTTTACATTTTCAAGTATATAATGCTATTTTTTCAATCTAAAAGTGAGAGGGAATGAGGGAAGACTTTGGTTGTCGTTTTCAACGTGGATAATTTTTAATTATCATGATAAGTGTTGTTTAAGTTACAACGGATGCAACAAATTACGTCTCTGTAGCAATTAAAATATATTTACATCCTATTACTGACCTTACATACAAGACGGTAAAACATACAAAAAGGGCATTCTCGATTTCTCGACCAATCACAAAAGGTTCATCATCGTGGGCACATGTAATGGCAGATGCAATATGGCAACATTGATTAAATACTAAAAACTACCAAATAATAGAAATTGTCCCCAGTGGCAAACTATCGTAATTTGTATCCGGAAAATCTGGTAGCCAACAGTATTTAAAAGCAGTGACGCCATTTTCTTCTCTGCCATTTTTTATAGGCCTGATGATGACCGGTGGGATTGATCAACACGCGCGATTGTCTTGTATATATTCATTACTATCCTGTAAATACGAGTTGTAAGACATAAATTAAATATACTACGTTCGTAATTTATTAATTAAAAGCGTATACACATTAAATGTTTGAAATTTAGCTCTCTCATTTAAGTACATGTGATATTAAATATGTTTCTCTTCGCGTGTGATCCCTACCGTAGTTCTACGTCTTTGATTTTGTGTGTTTCAGGTGTTGTGACACTAATAATTCCCTCCAATGGACCAAAGTGTTTGTGGGGGCAACAGTCCCTATCTGCGACCCGTCCCTTTCACTCTCAGGAGATGAAAGTTATTACCTGATGTAGAAGAAAATGAAAGATGACTAGTTTTCTGCCCTCTACTAATGCTGCAGGACACTACATAGGTGAATCCCCGTAAACCGTCATCCCAGAAATGTGGACAAATTAATTAATTTATTTTCAAGAAAGACAGAAAGCCAAAAGAAAGTGCAACCAGACAGAAGCTGATGACTTAGACTTATTTTTCGCCAGTGCTTGCAAGTCCACTCGTTTTGCTCCGTCGTTTTTTGCAGACCACGGATTAAACTGGAAACTCAATGCAGTCAATCGCAAAAGGCGGGAGGAAGAGCATTGGCGAGCTTCTTCGAACCAACAGCAAGCTGGTTCAAGAACCATTAAAGTGGTACCACATTATATCATTTTCCTCCATCCTGCCGCCTCTTCTTCATCCACCTCTTCGGAACATGCATTGCATGCTCTTAATTTGAGTGGATAACACCAACATGTTTTTTGAATCTCTCTAATCTCTCAGTAACATTCGTGCACCATTATGCTAATTTTAATAATGTAATGTGTAATTTTCTTCGAACTAATAATTTTGTGACCTCTTTAAACTACATTTAAGAGATTCCAGTTGGAATATAATAAATAGGTTTTCATTGTCATTGTCCCGATTCCTTCTCGATTATTAAGTTAAAATTAGGTGTTTGTAATATGCGTAATTAAAGTAGAGATTTCCTAAATGTTAATAATTTTTAAATATAATAAATGTGGAGTGCTAAAATAATTTTCAAAAGTAATAAATATTTGTTTTATATATTTAAAATAAGGTTTCAACAACCAAAATTATAAACCGATCTACAATAAGATTTCCAAACAAAGTAAATTGTTATAGAGCATTAGTAAACTTAACTTAGGCATATCGCCAAATCTTTCTCTGCTGGAAATTAACATCTCCTGTAGTTGGTATCATTTTTTACTAATATCGTTTACATATCCAATGTTTAATATCTCTTCATACTCAGGTTTAGAATAGCCGAAAGTATTTTTGTGAAAATCTGTCCAATCATCCTAGCTCCAAATCCTTCATCAGATGATGATACTCGCCGCACTGTTCCCGGTCTATTGGTGATAGGGTGCCACCCAATGCGTTCGGTTTGTAACCGAATACAACAGCATGAGTTCCTCTTCACTACTAGAACTACTATCGCCGTCATCCAACCAAGTGCACATTTTTTGTAAACGCGCTATCGCACCACGAACCATCTTTCCATGTTACGTGCTTCAACTTAAAAAACGAACTTTGGACTGAGAGCATTTAATAAAACAATGGTGCCCAGTAATTCCTGACAGGGAACGTCGGTGGCGGTGTGAACTGTACGTCTGTCACGCGCGGACATCCTGGTCACGTGACCGTTAACGTGACATAGTGCGGACAAATACCGCGGTGTGAAAGCGGCACTTTGACTCGTTCATTTCCAATCTGTATTTTCATATTCGTTTTGTCGGAATGTGCATTTTTATTGTTAATTATGGCCCAAGTGGTTTTTGAACACATTTTTGGGACAGTGAGCAATGCTGTTGGTTCGGTGTCATATGCTTTAGCAGCTCTGAAATCACCTTTCTGTAAATTCGTTTGTAATTTTTTGAAAAAATATTTTAAATTCTAGGTTTGCTGAGTAGCATTGGAGATTTCTTGAGAGAAACAATTTAATTTCTCCTTCGTGAAATTAATATACCTTTGGTAATCCAATAAGCCACGTTTCGTGTTCTCGGCTCCTTTGTTAGTGTTATTTTCTTAAGGACAGCCTCACATTCAGGTAAAAGTTAAACGTTTTTCTTCGAAAGATTCAAATTGCCCTGTTCTAACGGGATCATAAAAATTTAGAAATTTCCAACTCTCTCGCGATTAGCAGAGAGTTTAGAAGCGCGATGTTTCTAGTGGGCCTCGTGCGTGTTTCTGAGATTGTCTTTGTTGGTTGGATTGGATCCCGTGTTGTTAACTCGCTGACCTTTGATTATGGCCTGTTTGGGCCGTAATGGTCCGAGATGAGGCTGTGTTGATCACTAACACCCTTTACAGTCAGTTATGTTGGTGACGATGTTATCAATAGCTGTCGGCCGGAAGTGGCGGTTACTCTTGGTCGGTTCCTCTATTGACTCAGACGAAGACCGAAGAACCCCAGCAAGTCAGCGAAGGCGTTTGTCATCGGGGCTTCCACATCTAAAATGTCGATATTGAAGTCGCCCATGACAATGAAATTTTGGTTCTTTCCTTGTTACGTCTGTCAGTATATTCGTTTCAAATTTTTGAAAAAAAATGTTCTTCGATTCCGTTTGGGGACCTGTATACTCCAATTATGAGGCAATGGAGTGTTGTTTGTTTGTACGTTTACCCCAGTAATTTTTTTCTAAGTGTTTGTCTGTTGTCTCGTGAAAGTTGTGAGGGGTAAACGAAAAGTTATTCCGCACAAAAACTGCAACCCCTCCTCCTTTGGCTGAGGTTCGGCAGTAAAAATTTGCCAATTGATAATTTTGAATTTTGAAAATGGACAATATTGCTATGTGTTTTAACAACCATGTTCGGTAATAACAGGCATGTCAGGAATTGAGTTCCTCGCACAAGAGAGTTAGCTCATCCACTTTGTTTGTAGCCATTTGTGCATTCTGATGAAATAATGTCACTTTATTCTCAATTGTGTAATTCAATTCAAGTTTTTGATTTTTTTAATTCTCTTCCGATTTTGTCAGTCAATTTTTTGATTTGTGGTTGAGAGTGGGTTCCCCTACAAAAAAACTGGTTTATTGTCAGTGTTTGTAGAGTTCCGTCTGTTTGCACAGAATGAGATCCGCTGCTGTCCAGAGGTCCCTTACAGCATCGGCGTAGCTTTCATGAGCAGTGGATTTTTGGGGTGTACCGGGATCGCTGGGTTTGAGGCAGGAATGCACACGTGGTGTCCCTTCCCCGATGATCTGGTCACTGTGACAGGCCTGCGAGATTGAGTTGGGACGTAGTGGAATACTCATCAAGCCTTTGGGACAATTTGACAGGAAAGCAGTCTCTTTTCCGCTGTCAGTTAAGTGAAGGCCATGGGTTGTGACGTGGTGTCCTGTGTATGTCTGCTGTATGTCAATCATGCTCGTTCCCTCGTGCCGGTCGCAGAGTTCTTGGATAAATTTATTTATCCAAGGCGACGGTGTCGTGAATGGGGCAGCTGGAGGGCAAGGCATGCCTGGGAAGGAAGTGGTGAGATCAGCACCGTGGAGTGTTTGCAGCAGTTTTCTAGGACAGTTTCCATATGCCTTGAAAATGATATGCTGACACCCAGTTTTGCCACATCATTCGTCCCCGCGAGAAGGACGTAGCAATTGCCCGGCAGGAAGGGACCGAGGTGGGCGCGACTTCTAGAAGACCAGCACCAGGGTTTTCACAACCCCGTGACATTAGTCTTGTAGGAGATGGCTTTCTGCACATATGCTGCGAGTCCACGGGCATGACTATCACCTATTTTCAGCAATATTCTTGAACGGGAGAACGATGGTAGGCTGATCAGGTTTCCTCTTAGGTATTTTCCTGTTCTGATTTAATTTATTCGAAGACTTTTTATTGTTTCGTTTACATGATCTTTTTCGCTTTTTTTTTTAGTACGGTCTTATAGTCGCCATAGTCATTTTCAGGACCTGAAAGAGGTTCAAAGCGATTATTCAGTAGAAACGTCGACACCATTTGTTGGGTGGATTTAATTTCGGAGTTACTTGTTTTTGAGGGATTTAATTTCTTCTTCTAAACAGCGAATTGATAAAACCATTTTTTGTTTTTTCTTTTTGTCAACAATTTACAATTATTACAGGTACTTGTAAGTGCATGTGTGGTTTTAATTCTTTTAAATTTTCATCGTCACGTTCTGGTTTAGAATTTTGGGAATACTTTTAGATATGTTTCAATCATGGTTTGAGTTCCTTGATGGGTGAGAATTTTTTTTCGGGTTATTCGCTGGTTTAATGTGTTTTGGGTAGGAAACATTTCGGTTGTAATTTTTAATAGACGCTGATCAGACTCTATGGAATGGTCTAGAATGTTTTTTTAACTGTTCTTGCAGTGACTTTATTTCTTCTTTTAATACTTCATTCTCCTTCATGATATTAGATCTGGACGGGTGTTGTAGGCAGCGATGGTGTAGGTGTCGTCGGCAAGGGTGTCGGTGTCGAGGGGAGGCCGAAGTGCAGTGTGAAGGTGCGGTATCGGGAAGAAGACAGCAATAATGCGGAAACCCGGGTGTGATAGGGTCGGGCGGCAGTGCAGTCTGGAGGTTAGTATATTTTTAGTTTATTAAGTACCAGGGCTAAAACTGAATGTTCCTAGTTTTTTATTCCAGTTTTTTCGAACCCTTTCCCCGAAATTGTGTTCCTACAGTTAACTCTTTATAATTCCTATTGAAAAACGCAGGTACAGTACTGCTCCAAAGTATACTTCAAAGGGCCCATCAGAGCGGCTTCACTCTAGAAGAAAAACTCTTTTTTATTTAAAAAGGGGAAGTGTCTGAAGGCACAAAATTCCGAGACTTCCAAGACTCGGAAGATTCCGAGTGACCGACGCGACTGATCAATGTTCAAAATTTTAATCATATATATTTAATTTTGTGCCTTCAGACACTTCCGTTTAACAAAAAAAGATTTTTCTTCTAATGTCTATATTTGATAGGTGCCCATAATGCACAACAAAAAAAAGTCCAAAAAGCGTTTTTATGTGTGTTAATCCAGAGGAGATATGTGTGTTAATCCATTGGAGTTATGTTGTGTTAATCCAGAGGAGATATGTGTGTTAATCCAGCGGAGTAATGTGTGTTAAAACCAGAGGAGATACGCATATCTTAAAGACTAAACCCAGTTGTACCCTAAAAACGGTTGTACAAAGTATTTAAAGTTTCATATCCTTCATAAGTCGCTAAAATTAAGATAGCGGCCAGTCAATCACCTCTTAAACTTTAACACCGTCTAAAAAAAAAAACCTTTCTGATATTGAGTTTTTACCCTTAATTTCTTGGCCGATATAATTCCCCAAAACCCAGTTTTGTGACATGTGTTTTATATAATAAACGATTTTCTGTATAGGGTTGAAATTACTCCAACAAATCCGCACTCCCAGCTACGGCGCAGTCGCGTCGCTCCGGCCCGGAAGTCTGTGAAAGTTTGAAAGGCAGAGTGAAGTCGCCCTGTTGGGCCTTTGAAGTATACGTTAGAGCAGTACTGTACCTGAGTCTACAAAAAAGGGGGAAGCCACACAACACTCGACACCCCTTTGATCAATGAAGGGGGTGGCTATCTCGGCCTCTCGCCTCCCCTCGCCCTGCCAGGTGATATGTAAGCAGGTGGGGTCCATATCTCATGGACAGGAGTCTACTGCATTGCGGCCTCATTAGGGTTAATGGCTTTTTACTCTCCTTTGTAACGATATACGCCAATAGGGCAATCAGATGTGGGGGTGGAGAATCCGTACCAGTCCTACTTACGCGCGGCGATTCTTTACAAAAAACTCCTTAAATTAACTCTCCCAAATGGAAATATTTTTGGTAATAACTTATAAATCCACACTTTATTCAACATTCACAGTTTATCTGTATCGAACAAAATAAAATTTCACAACGTTTTAAACATTTCTTTTTCAGTTTTTTACGAATTTATAACAATAACATTGTATCCTAACCACTTCATTTCCGTTTTTTCAGGTAAACTGTATAAAAGATTTTATTTGAATTATTTTTTTTAATTGTGACTATTAAAATAGCCAATTATTTGTATCTTAAAAACATTATTCGTAAGTTCTAAATGTGAGTTTTATCGGCTGAGCGCTAGCGAAGTGTACCAGTCATGGGATTGGCAAAATTGTCTTCTGTCCGTCTCTCTGCTTGTCTTTGCAAATCCGTCCATGGGATTTGGTTTTAGCGTCAGCGCAGCGTAACTTTCCGAAGGAATCTGAGGTAGCATGGTCTATATAACTCATTGAATACCCATCTATTACTTGACATTTCTTATATTTTTATATCACTCAGGGGACTAAAACTGTGTCCTCTGTCTGTCTGCAGAATATCTCGTGAAGTAATTGAGCTGTGGTACGCATGTTGAGGTGGAAAAATGCCTCTGAATGTGTTTCGGTTGAGCATTTTGTGTAGTCTAACTTCCCGCAGGATATCTCGTGAAGTAATTGAGCTGTGATACCATGAGACGCTGGAACATGCCTCTGAATGTGTTTCGGTTGAGCATTAGTGTAGTCTAACTTCCCGCAGGATATCTCGTGAAGTAATTTTAGCTGTGATACGCATGTAACGCTGGAAACATGCCTCTGAAAGTGTTTCGGTTTGAGCATTAGTGTAGTCTAACTTTCCGCAGGATATCTCGTGAAGTAATTGAGCTGGATACCTTTAGCGCGGGGAAAGCCTCTGAATGTTTTCGGTTCTTATGTATCTAACTTCCCCAATACTCGTGAAGTAATTGAGCTGTGAACCATGAACGGTGGAACAGCCTTGAATGGTTTGGGTTTTGAGCATTAGTGTATCAATTTCCCGCAATACTGGAAGTAATTGAGCTGTGATAAGGACGCTGGAACATGCCTTGAATTGTTTGGGTTTGGGCTTAGTGTATCTAACTTCCCGCAGGTTTCCGTGAAGAATTGACTGTGAACGCTGTAGACTGGAACATCCCTCTGAAGTTTTTCGGTTGGCATTAGGGTCTAATTTTCCGCGGGGAATCTCGTGAAAAATTTGGGCTTGATACGCTTAACGCTGGAACATGCCTCTGAATGGTTTGGTTGACATTAGTGTAGTCTAACTTCCGCAAAAAACTCGTGAAGAATTGAGCTGGATACGCATGTGACGGGGAACATGCCCTAAAGGTTTTTTTTTTTACATTAGTGTATCTAACTTCCCGCAGAATATCTCGTGAAGTAAGGGCTGTGAACCAGAACGGGGGAAACTGCCTCGAAGTGTTTCGGTTGAGCATTAGTTAGTCTAACTTCCCCGGGATACTCGGAATAATTGAGCGTGATACCATGTAGACCTGGAACATGCCTCGAAGTTTTCGGTTGGCTTTTGTGTAGCAAATTCCCCGGTACCGTGAAGAAATTTGACTTGTACCATGTAGAGCTGGAACATTCTGAATTTTTGGGGATTATGAGCTAATTTTTCCCAGGATATCTCGTGAAGTAATTGAGCTGTGATACGCATGAGAGGGGGAACAGCCTCGAAGTTTTTCGGTTTCATTGTGTATCAATTTCCCCGCAGGAATCTCTGAAGTAATTGACTTGGACGCATGTAACGCGGAAAAAGCCTCGAATGTTTTTGGTTTTGGGATTGTGTATCAACTTCCCCAGGATTCTCGTGAAGAATTAGCTGTGATCCATGTAGAAGTGGAACATCCTCTAATGTTTTTCGGTTGAGCATTAGTGTAGCTAACTTCCCCAGGATATTGGGAAAGTAATTGAGCTGTGATACGCATGTAGACGCGGAAAATGCCTCTAAATGTGTTTCGGTTGAGCATTAGTGTAGTCTAATTCCCCCGGGTTTTCCGTGAAGAATTGAGCTATATATAAGGGGGAGGGCATAATGCTTTTCTGCCTGTCGGGGGGACTTAACAATTTACTTCTGCAGGATACCCCCAATATGAAGAGCCGTTTCTGCACTTCAGCCTGCTACGCGACACATCGGGTCGGGCGTGTGCCTACCTTTTTTTCCCAAATTTTTTTGGAGTATTTGTGTCATAAAATTACATTTGTGGCCCTCTTTAGTACAGTACACAATTTATTAAATTATATAAAATTTACCTAAAACCTGAAAATTTTTTCCTTATATTTAAAAGAGCAATAAACCGGTTTTTTCTATGTTACATCTGCGCTCCCCTATTTGGGCCTGAACGTTTCAATGGAAAACAACCCAACAGAGCCCACTACACTAAACACCTGTAAATGTTTTCATGTGCTCCCCCTAATTGGCCTTTTAAAGCTTCAATGTAAACAAACCATTGAACATCAGAACCTACTACAAAACCCTGAAATGTTGCATGTGCTTCCCCCTATTTGGCCTTGAAAGCTTCAATGTAAACAAACCACTGATAAAACAGAACCTACTACACTAAACACCGGTAAATTTTGCATGTGCCCCCGCCTATTTGGCCTTAAAAGTTTCGTGAAAAAAAAAAAAACCCACTGTTCTTAAAACCTACTACCTAAACCCCCTGAAAAAATGTTGCATTTTTGCCCCGCCTTTTGGCCTTGAAAGTTTCAAGGGAAAAAAACCCAAATGATACTTTAAACAAAAACCACTGAAACCTACTACACTAAATACGTTAAATTTTAAAAATTAAAAATTTAATTATTTTTTAAAAGTTGTTCGCAAAGGGAACTTTATTTTGTTTTCCAATTTACCCCTTTCCCCCCCAATGGTCCTAACATTTCAAAAAGGATTTTGTGACCTAATGTCTCGAATTACTGAACCATGAATTTTTTAATTTATATTGCATTTTTTGTCCTCATTTGCTGATGGCGATATCGGAGTCCGCTAAATTAAACTTCAGGGAACCCCAGAAATTATTTCATAGAAAAAATTTGGGGGGTTATTGGTAAAGGGTTTTGAACATAAACCCAAACTAAATTTCCCAGCCCCAAACCCCTCAACCAAATGCAATAAAATGTTGTGATCTTGCTTCGAAAAAACTCTGAAAAGGTTTTTTTCAGGTTTAATAGGGATGTCTTTAGTCAGACGTCGGGGGACGTATCTCCTAACGTAATTAAGGGTACATTTCAGCCCGGCGCGCCGCTACTTTTAAATTTAAAAAATTGCGATTTCCTTTCGAAGCCGGGGGGAAACAACTACACCCGTATTGCTAATACAGGTTGCATTTTCAACCTGTTTAATGCCTTTCTAAGCTAATCGTCAATCGGGCTTTTTTTATCTTGACAAAACAAATTTATTTATAAAAAATTTGGGTTCTTTTCTATTGGTTTTTTAACTGTTAACAAGATTTTACTCATATTTATGAATACTTACTTTTTTAAAATTTTTTTAATTACCTTGTTAATTAAATAAATTAATGTCTTTTTAAATTTTTTTTTTGGCAGTCGTCTGGTTGCGTGTTACAGTTTTTGCATTGTTGTTATTTTTTTAAACCCGTTAAAATAATTGTTATTTATAAACTTTTTACATTAGAAATAAATACATTCGTGGTTCACTTTTGGAAAATCTGATGTACTATTTTTTTTTTCTTTTTTTTTTCTTTTAGTAAGACCTTTTTTTCTTAGATTATTTTTTTTCCAACATATCTAATTTTGCCTTTTGATTAACAAATGTTTTTAAAGTAATCAAAATGGGAAAGTTTTATTTTTTTTTTAATAAAAAAATGTAATTTGTGGAAAAATGTTTGTTTGATATTTGAGCCCCGTTTTGATTCCCTTTCCCCTTGCCCCCCTAACCTAGAAAAGAGTTTTTCGAAACGATTTCTTTTTATGGTAATGTCTTTTGTATTTTTCCCAAAAATTATTTTTTATAGGGGTCTCGCCTCCGAGATTACAATGTAAAAGACGATTACGGTTTTTCATGAGTCCTCCCAAATTGGTCTTGTTTGAGGGGAAATAAAATAGATTACATACTTAAGTTTTTAAAAAAATTTTTTAAAATTTTTAAAATTTATTTAAATTATATTTAATCTGTGTCCTTTGTATGCCAATTCGAGGGGTGAATAAAAATATTTCGTTAGTAAATCTTTCTTTTTACAAAAATCAACTATATTAGCTTTTCACTTTTTTTGCATTTTTAAAAAAGTCTTAACAGTTGTCATGAGGAGTAGATTAGGGACCCCCATAATTTTTATGTTGGGAAATTGAGTGCGGCTTACTTTTAGAGGATTTCCTGGAGTGGAGGACTTTCCCTACAAAATGCAGACAGAGCGAGCGGGAAGGAAGGGTTTTTGCGGAAAAGAGAAAAGCCGCTTTTTAAAATAGATTGAAACCAGAACTGTAAATCTGAGGCAGCTGCCGTAAAAGTAAAGGGCCCGTTGTTTTGGGGGGGGGAGCCACCCGGTCCACAGTTTCCGCCGGGGGCTATTGTCGGGGGGTTTCCCCATCGCACCTTACCCCCCCCAATCAGGATGTTTTCGGCCGCTTTACGCGGGGGTGTGGCAGAATGGGGAGGGCCTTTTTTGGGGGACGCGTGGCCCCCGATCTGCTTCCAACTGAAAAACGCGGTGAATTTAGCGCTTTAGGGTTTCCCTTTTCACAAAACCTTTATTTTTCAGTAACATTTGTCAGACCGGTACCGTTAAAATTTAAATTTCCCTTTTCCCCCCTTTTAAAAAAATAAAAAAACAATTTTCCCCTTTTTTTAAATATACCCAGATTTTGGAAATTTTTTCTCCATAAATCCCGATCCGTTTAAAAAAAAATTTCACGCCCAAAATGCCCCTTTCCCCATTCGTAGTCAAAGAAAAAAAACTTTTTAAAATTTTTGCCTTTTCAAAAGGGG
>NW_025787385.1:0-15524 GCF_021130785.1 Homalodisca vitripennis
CAAAAAATCCCGCCCGAGAAAATAAAATATTTAAATTCAAAGCAACCAATGAAGAATCTGAATAGGTTGAGAAAACATTTTCTAAGATCCCTGAAATGGAATTAACAAACTGGCGAATGTGAAGGGGTGAATAAAAAAGAAACAAGCTATCAGAAAAAAGAACCGTTAATGGGGACCACCCCTCTACTTAGAAAAAAAACTGAGGAAACAGTCAACCTCAGACTTCATTTAATAACGTCACATAAGAAACAAAGGGCTGTTTTTGGGAGATATTATTATCTCACGAAAAAAATGGCAATAACAGTAAAAAGGACGGAACACACTTAAACTTATATATCAATGAAAAAAACTGATCCAGGACCCTTTGGAAAATAACTGAACACTTCAAACCATTACTTTACAAAAATAAGCTGAACATTTAAAACCCTCTGTAACGCTAACCAGGCCATAAATAAATCAGCATAACAACAAGGAAAGACTGTGGCCGAATGTACCTGACTTTCATCCCACACTCAACCACACCGGAAGAAGTCCATCATATACTCCACATCCCTTAAATCAAAACCAGCCGCAGGTGTCGATGAAGTCCTCTTTCCACACTCCTAAAAGAAACACTTTGTAAGGATGATAATAGCAAAATCCCATTATGTCCACATAATTAAACCTGTCGTTTTCACAAGGTGTCTTTCCTATGAAAACTGAAACTTGCAAAAGTATTTCCTAAACACAAGAAGAAGGCAACAATTACAATATCAAGTGGAAAACTATAGACCTTATATCGATTCTTCTTAAACGATATCAAAAGATAATTGAAAAAAAATCTTTCTGAATCAATTGACAGCACATACCGACTACTCAAAACATTCTTGAACGCCTCAACAGCATCGGCTTCTTACGAGGAAGATCCACCACTACGGCTATAGGTTCAACTGACAAGGAGTTTATTATCCGGACAAACTTGAAGAAGGTACACAGTATGTGAACCCTGTCCATGCCCCATACTACTAGACTTCAGCAAGGCATTTTGATTGCCTAAACCACACTCTACAGCTCCAAAAAGTAGGGAATATGGGCATCAGGGGAGCATCACATGACTGGCTTGCTAGCTACCTGAAAGATCGACAACAACCTAGATGCGAAGTAAACTCATACCCAGATAAAAAACACATCCCAGTAAATGCAAGATCAACCTTACTCCCATCACTAGAGGTGGTACCTCAGGGATCTATACTTGGACCAGTGCTCTCTTCTATATTGCCTGACAAATGGATCCTACCATGCTATTCTTCTTGGGACTGGGCCCAAGCCTATGTTTATACTGCAAGATGACACCGCTCATTCTTATTGCAAAAAAAGACACAGAATCTCTTTGAAAATAAATTCATTTATAGCCCTGAATATGACAAATAAGCAATACAGCCAACATAATGTACCTAGTTCTTAATGAGAGCTAAAACACAACAATTAATATGGAGAAGGCCGAAGAAACCAATGACTTACTTATGGTTTACCTGAAAATTAATCCAAGATTAATGAAGCCAATGTATCTCGGCATATAACAATAGATGAACAATCTCTCTTGGAACTCACCACATTGATTGGTCTTTGCAGCATAGCTCAAACTCTTGAGTATAACTATGCCCTTAAAAGAATAAAAAAGTACAAGTAACAATGATACTACCTAGGACAAGCATACTTCTCCTCTTTTTGAATCTCATCTGAAAAGGGTTTTTTATATTTTAAAAAAAAAAAACCGGCACTACTCTGGTGTGGGGCAACTCCTCAGGTAAGAAACCATGGGAGCGGGTTCTGGTTCTACAAAAGAATGCAATTCGCAATTCTTGCGGGACGATGACTCCTCAAGAACTCATGCCGTCAGGCATTTGGAGAACTAGACCGAACTTGGACACGCTGTCTCACTCTACATCTGCGAGACCATCTTGCTTCACAATAGCCTATCAGAAACCTGACCCAAGCTAGGTAGGAACGCACACACAGCTATGACACCAGGAAAACGCCTATGGACTATGCCCTCCCCCACAGCACCACTGAAACACCCTGACCCTATTTGAAAAGAAACCTACATACATGGGGAGAAAAACTTTTCAAATCAAACTTCCGAGAGGACCTCTAGAGACGCAGAGATGAGAAAGTACTTCAAGGACAGCACTTAAGGCCGTGGCTAGCTGCAGAAACCATATTACACCCTAGAAGAAATTTTTTAAAATACCTTGATTGTACAAACTAAATTATATTGACAAACAATTCTGTTACTCCAATTAAATATAACGAATAAAAGATTTCCTGTATTCTTGTATTCTTGAAACTAGTCCCGATTTCAATGATGCAAGTTTTTTATAGTCTATTAAACAAACTTTTTAAAAACTGTTTATTTTCAAAAGCTTTAATCCAACAAATTTTTAACAAGCTGTACAATTTTATTTAGATGCTCTCACAACCTTCTCCTAATGTAGAGTCCATTTAAATGATTTTTAGTTGATAGCTAAATAAACACGGTCAATGTTTACCAGAAATTTCTGGGCCGTCCCAGGCGTTGTCACAGGCATCATGTGTCCCTCTCCACTGAAAATGTAACCTTCTGAAGCAGAATAGTTAAGTTTAAGTTGGGATACACTCTAAAAAAAATGACAATAAAAAATGCTTTAGATTGATGTTTCTTCTCCTGATAACGTCCATAGACATGGTTTTATTTATTATCTTACTAATTTCAATTCAAATTTATATAATTTCCTTACCTAATATCTAAAACTGTCAGGCAAAATCTATACAATCAAACACACAAAACTTTGTAAAACATCATAAACAATTATTTATTGTACAAAACACTAATACTCCAGTTGACGGATTTCAAATTTAAAATAAAATATTATGTACAAGACAGTGACCGAGAGGTTAGCTGCGGTTGTAATCGATTTCCCCAACCACGCCGGTGATTATCTTTTGTATTTTTCGGTCCATCTCCCTCGGCCCTCATCAAGTGTCTCCTCATCAATCCTCCTCCACTCTCCTCTTCACTCTCCGCAGCTTCCTCATCTGCAATGGCCCTCGTGCATTTTGGCCTGACCTGCCCAGATCCTGCAGAACAACGCGCACCCTGGACTGTAGGCTGCATCAGGTGAATCTCACAAACAGAACATCAGTAATGAAGCTTAGGCACCTTGAATAATGTACCAACAGACTGTTCAATAGACAACTTGACCTGCGAGATTTGCGCTAGTTAGTGCCCCCCCCATCCTAGATAGAAGCACTTTTCCAGAACCTCTATCCTAATTTCCGTCCTTTGTCCATATGAATATTTAAAACCCTTGGAGTGCCAATATGATCTTTTTCCTATGTTACCCCTCATAAACTGTCAGCCTGATTGGTTTAGTATATTGGTTGTAAGCTTTTTGGGAAAAAATTAATTGTTTAATAAACCACTTGGGATTTTCATAATTATTATTGTTTTTTGGCAAATAAATAAAGTAAAGAATGATAATACATATTTTTTCTAGTATAAAATAAAATATATTTTTAAAAAATGTCCCTTAAGTAACAATTTTTTTTTACTTTTTGTGTATACTTTTTGAGATTCATTCAAAACAGACCATATGTATTATTTTTTAGAAATATTATGCATTCTCATGTATAATATTATAATTTATTTCCGAATAAAAAACAAAACAATGAAAAACAATATATAAAAACACTACCACTTGATCACCCAGCTACCACCGCGCGCCCACTACTCGAGTGAAAATGTTGAGCTAATACTCTCGTCTAAAATCTTGTGAGTGAGAGAACAGCGTTTTCATTGTATGCAAAGTTTTCTCTCACCAATTGTATATAAATGAAAGACATAAGATGAAAGCATCAAAAATAATACACTACTTACACAATAAATTAATGTTAAAAATAGGATAAACAACAAGAAACAATATAAAAAAGATCAAAAAACAATTACAATAAAAAAGAACTAAACAAGATGAAACAAATCAAGAATAAATAGATTAAAATCTGCGACCAATACCCAACTTTATTCTACTTGACCACATAATTTGGAAAAATCAATAACACATACAAATGCGTTGTTGGCTATAGGAAAACATCTCAAATATCAACATTGATATTTATTTACCACTAATTTAAATTTTAAATTGTATGCTGTTTTATTGGTTTGAGTTTTTACACCAAAAACAATTACTGGACGAAGAGTAAACAGTGCTGTTGGGCAAATTGAAACAGTTAGTAGCTGGCTATTTAGCAAAGAAGGAGCTAAATTTAAGTTTCTTCTAGTGTACAGAAAAAATTACAAATAAGGAAATAATATACAGAAGAGAGCAATGTTAGCCTACATATTGAGAACAATAGATATAAAAATGAATGATGAATTGCTTTCCCTGCTAGTTGCTCCTAAGGAAAATGAAAGAATTGAAGAAATTTGTATCACGAGAAGTAAAACAAAATTCGACTATTTGAATGAGAGGAAATTGAAGTTAATAGTAGGAAAAGCTTCACGTACGAAAGAAAAAAGTGAAATGTAAAACGCTTATCACAACAGAAAAAAGAAAATCAGCAAAAAGAATTTTTGATACAACAAACCAAGAGGAAGTGCAGGCTGGACCAGTCAAAAGAAACCAAGATCTAGAATTTACTGGTTTTTTTGGTGACACGGCCACAGCAAAAAATATGTGGTTCCACTGCTAGAAATAGAATGTTTAGTCACAGGGAAGCTCTAGTCAGTGGGAAATGTGTATCCTGGGAAGCACCTCTATCACATGTTTACAAGAATATTGAAGACACACAAGTCTTCCCTCATCCAAAATTACAAGTAAAAATTGATGTGATGTGGTGATAGTAGGTAGGCACTATAACCAGTAGTAGATAAACGAAGAAAGAAAAAAGATTGAGCAGCTCTTCAATCTCATCTTGCTTAAAAAAAACTATGTGAAACAATATGTGGTTCTAACAACTATACCTTCATCGCTTACGATCAGTCCCTCAAATAAATCAGAAAATACAAAATGAAAACAAAAAAAAATAATATAACAGAAAATGCTGAAAACGCTCAGATTTTCTTTTATTCCCAATCAACAACCTACTGACACCGTGAACATTACACAAAAACATAGGTTTACTACCTAAAACCAAACAAGGGCAAATGATTGTCCTTTGTATTGCAATAGCCCTTCATTTTTTTAGGGATTTGTATATAGGTTGTTGCAATCCAATAGCACTCCAGCTCTACAAGTAACAAAGAAAGACTTGTGATAAAATTTCAACATACCCAACCAGATTTTGAGAAAAAAAACTTATACATTAGGGATTCCATCTTCCCAACAAAAATAACAAAACTCAACCTTAACATTTGGATACCTGTGATAAAGAATCGTCAATTTAAAGGTTTTAACAACCCCTTCCACCAGCGAAAAGCTGAAGGTATTTCAAAGTTTCATCAAAGAAAGCTGGAGGAACAAGCCAGGCCTAATATCAGTGGATGAAATAAAAATGACTACGGTATTTAAAGAAGTTCCATAATGATACCGATTCCATTGCTTTCGCTCCACAGTATATACAGCAGAGTCTTGAAAGGGGAGGTGACAGAAATATGGAACTAGCTGGTGTGGCGGTTAGTCCTTCAGGGAAGAATTTGGTAGGGGGCCAAAACGTCACGGGCAGTGTAATAAGCAAGTTCACTATAGCTTTTAAAAAAAGCATTGGCGCGGCGCCAGTGTATACAAGCTTGATTACAAAGTTAAAATACAATGATAAACCAACTAACTTTGAGACTATGATCTGGCATTATTGAACAGCTGACGGAAGATTTTTAAAAGAAGAGGTCTAAAAAAGCTTGTTTGCTCTGCCATTGGGTGTGTCAGGGAATTCTGATTTGTTCCAAATCAGTTTATATATCAAACTTAACCTAAATTTCAAAACATCGCTACTTGGTGCAACCATAAAAAATAGTTGACCTTACGCCTCAATATTCATAAAAAGGACTTCCTGTGGAATGGACTATCACATCACTCTTTTAGTTAAGGCATCTTAAAAACATCAATCTTGTTCAACACCTTTCAGAACACTTTCACCTGTCAGTGATCAAGGACTCCGAAACTTTCAATCCCTGCCTCACCAGGCCCTAATCGCATTGACTTCCTTTAAGACATCTGAACCCACATCTCATCCACATTCTGAAGAGGCAAACTTCAACCAATCAACAAGGACACTGCTTTTATTAAGGGATCTAAGCCTGTTTCCACCATTGGTAAACAGACTTGGAAAATAATTTACAGACAGCCCCTCAAATTAAATGCTCCATATTCCAGCTTTTTCCCACCAAAATGTCCCCAAACACCTAAGGTTCAAAAATTGAAAATTTTTAAAAACTAAAATTTGATATTGAAATATAAACCTAGACGTCTTAGCTCTGTCAGAAGTGTCATAAAAATGTCTGAACTACGGAGCTTTCTTTATTACATATTCCTGGAATACCCAGTTAAACTCCCTATTTTAACAAGATCCTTCCTTTTCAGGGGGCGGAGTAGTAATGATTTTAGTACATAAAAATGATTAAATGCAAAAGAGTTTTTAAATGCCTTCTTGTTCAATCATTTATTAATTTCCGAAAAAAGGAATTTGAGTGCTGTCTGTCCTGAAATTATCTTTGCCATAATTTTACATTTGTTTTAGTGATTGTGGTTATCTATAGATCTACCCTTAAAAAACCTTGTTGACACGGATTTTTCTAGTCTAAATTTGAAGGCAAATGTGTAGTATCTTAACCCATACAGTTACAAAACATATAATTTTAGTAGGAGATTATACAAAGTTAAATATTTATAAAAAAGGGATAGACTATATTTACAGAATTTATTAAGTATTTTGAAATTGATATAACTTAACACCTAGCAGAGTTAACTTTCCAACTCGAGTATACTATGGAGGGCCCCAGAAAAGAGTGCTATTGACAATATTGGATAAGTTAACAATGAAAGATAAAGAAATGTTAAGGTAACAGGGCTAACTTATTAACACTATAATTCTCAGACCATGATGCTCAACTTTTTTGAAATATTTGGTTTAGTAAACAATAGTAAGAAGTGAAATAATCTGTAAAGAAAATACTGTAGGAAACTTTACACAGAATAATATGGACACTTTTCTTCAATAATCTGTAAGGACTGAGTCCTTCTCATGGTTGAATGTTTATCATAGGCACCAGTAAGATTCCTAAAGTATAATCAATTTTTCATTCTGGTACAACCTTTTTTTAACCCATTTTAACAACTGTTTTATCCCAAAAAATTATTATCTTCGTTTGAGGAAGGTAGATACAAACCTAATGGATGACAGATGAGAAATAGATTAAAAAAGGATAACATCTTTTTCCAGTTCAAGAAAAAAGGATTTTATAGGACCAAAATATAAAGAAGGAAAAATTAAAGATAGTTAAATTAAAAAAGACCAGAAAAAGGATATTAAAAATCATGCATTAAGAGAGGGACAAAAAATAAATTCTTTGACAAGTTAAAAAATTAAATAATATATTTGGAAATAGCGCTTAAAATTGGTATTGGGAGCTTAATTAAAATAATTTAAATCAAGCTAAAAAAAAATAACAATCAAATCAAAATTATCAATACATTAAAATTTTAACTATACTATCGGTTAAAACAATAGCTGATCCTATCGACATATAAGTAGATACGTTTTAATAATTTTTTTTTGTTTCCAGTAAGTTGACTCATTTAGTACTAACCTAAAATCGATATAGGTGGATACATAAAAAGTGTAATTTTTTATGATCCATCGTAAAAAACAGATTTTCAAGTTTAGCTCAGGTAAGTGAAGAAAGGAAACTAGTAAAATGAATAAATTTCTTTAGTGAAAATAAACTCGGATCAACGAGGTCATGATGATATTTCAATCTAATATGTAAAATCAAATTTTGCCTACAATAATAAAACCTTTAACATCATTTAATAAACTCATCTTTAATCTCTGGTAACTTTTTCCTGATAAATTGAAGATAGCAAAAGTAATCCTAATCTTTAAAAAGGGTGAAGTTAATGATCCCCTCCATGCTAACCTCACCAGGCACCGAATTTCACTGCTTCCAGTAATTCTCTAAGAGTGTATTGAATATGTGGTGGTTTAATACTTCAACTGAGTTTAGTTATTTTGGTTATGAGTTCGTGAATTATTTGACAAAAGAGCAACATGGGTTTTCAGGCAGGGGAGAAAATCTACAATATACAGCTTGGGAATTGAATAATTTTGATAATTAAATTCCTATAATAGACTCCAGTAGATAAAGGTGTAGAGAAATTGTCAGGAAATACTTTCGTAGATCTTAGTAGTGGCTTTTGACAGCGTGTCACACGAAGAATTGTTAAAAACCTTATCAACGGTTAGGTATTCATGGTAAAGAGTTAAATTGGTTTTGAGTCAATACTTGAAAAAATCGACAACAATAATGTTGAAATTGAAAATGCAGTAGTCCAATATACATGATCAATATGTTTACATCAGAAAATTTAGCTCAGAAAAGTTAATTATCCCACATGGTGTCCCTCAGGGATCTATTCTGGGCCCATTATATATTTTTGTGCTAACAATACGAGGCTTACCACAATTGATCCCTAAGAACAGAACTATTTTGCTTAGTATGCAGACGATTCCTAATAGTAACAGTGTCGGGAAAATCAAAGGAAGATTAGAGGAATCAACTTTTATTTCACTCTCAATAGTCAAAAGAATTTTTTGATCAGCAAAAATCTTTTAATACAAGCCTCAAATAAAACAAAACTTCATCTCAATTTCTGTAGCTAAGCAAAATCGAAGTAATATAGGAGCCAAGCTATTTTATTAAGTGAAATGCCACTAGAAACAAGTAGAGCAAACCACATTTTTTAGGCCTACGAAAATTGACCAAAACCTTAGTTGGGATAAACACATAGACCATGTAATAAACAAAACTCTCCTTCTGGTGGGTATATGCATTAAGACAAATAGATCTAAAATATGCAACTTAAACACTTTAAAAAACAATATATTATGCTATGGTTTCATTCACACTTGGCTTACGGTATAAGTGTGTATGGTTCATAGCAACAAAAGAGTAATTCTAGTACAGGTTACCTGTTTCTTCAAACAAAAAAGACCAATTAGGATAATATATAACTTTAAAAAAGGAGATGAAATCAGTCAAGCATCTTTTTGTAGAAACAACGATAACCCAACAGTCATCTGGAACTGTATATATTGGAAACCTGTTATGCCTATACAATCAAAAATTTAGCAAATCCCTCTCAAATTCCCAGGTTAGACATGATCATGATACTTGAGTACACATGGCAAGTGGAACCGGCATAATTTAGAGTTCTATCAAAAAAAAAAAACCACGTTCATTCAGGGACACAAACTACTATATCAATCACCTTCCCAGAAGCTTTTTAACCTGGAGCAAAATAATGAGAAATTTAGGAAAAAATTAATGGAGTCTTTGATTAAATTAGCTCCCTACTCCCTTGAGAAGAAATTTTGGGAAGCAGATTTAAGAATAAGAATTTCACATTAATAATTCTAATTTAGAATTATTATCAGTTGCATTAGTTTTTAAAAGTGTAAATTCATAGAATAGATTTTTAACTGTAAATACTTTGATGTGATCACATATGTTAGAGTTTGTTCTTATGTAATTCTTTAGTGTAAATCTTCTTTTTTTAGTTCTAGAATAATTTATTTCTTTAAATGCTACAAATAAACCTTGTTTATTTGTTGACATTATTAGTTAGCATGTTGTAACCAGGGACAACTAATTTAGATTGTTATTTTTAACTTTTTAAAGACATTTTTTGTAATTAACACATCAATCTGAGCAATTTTATTAAGCAATAATAGTCTTTTTATTGACACTACCAATGATGGTCCATATTGTAAATTTGTTTTTTTTGAACCATCTTAATAATTGTAATTTTAATTATAAAAACTTCTGACACTATTCAATGTATCATATGTACATATATTAATGAATAAAGGATGTTTTGAATTTGAATTTGAATTTGCTACTAGCCAATATGCATAACCCAAATCTTGAGAAAACTCATCATCTGACAGAACCATAACAACATCAATAAATTATCACTTCAAAGACCAAAAACGAGGATAGAAAAGAAAATAGCATTAATCAATCATCAAAACCCATATTGAATGCCAGCTATAATGGTTATGGGGTACTCCGGAATATTTTAAACTTCGTACTAATAATTAATATATTGCCAAAATAAATACGGATCATCATGCACTCAAAGGGTTAAATGTTTTTGTGTCAAATATTACTTTTTATTTTTTGCAGTCAGCTGATGTTTGTTGCTGTTTTGAAAATTGATTGGGGGAGATGATTTTTTTACTGTAGTTGGTGTGGTACATAAAAATGGCAAGTTTGCATAGAAGTGGGCGCTTAAATATTCTGGGAATAATACAATAGTGTTGAGTCGTATTAGTGTAAACACCTATTTTTCATGTTTTAACAGTCTAAATATAACTAACATTTTAAAATTCTATTTTTTTGAAATCGATAAAGTTTATATTAAACATATTGTCCAACGTTTGGAAATACTGACGAGACAGATTAGTGTCCAAAAAGAAAAGGCACTTGATTTTCTACTAAATCCCGGTCAATAGGCAATAATTCTTTATTTAACGATATCAATGAGAACATGCAAAATAGTCTCATAAACACATGTCAAATGACAATGTTAGGTCAGTTTAAGTAAAAAGACGCTTGGCGACCATTATTAAAGTTTTATAAATTATAATTAAACAGTAAATTTATGATTAATGATGATGTAACATTTCCTTGATTCATTTAAAATATATGTAAAATAATTTTTTGACTGCAATTTTTTAATGCAATTTTGTTACATTCGGGAAGGCTATCCTCTTGTTTTATTTGGTAATTCTCATAACTTTATGGAACAACACGAACGCCCCATAATAAAATTTACAATATTTTACAATTGTTTCCAAAATAATGCAAAATAATGTTTTATTGGTATTAAGAATATTTTATAATTAATACTTCAATTTATGCAAAAAAAATATAATTAAATACTATTAATGTTAATTATGTCTATTTATTTGTAAAATACAAATTATATGCAATTTAAATTTAAAGAACATATTTTATTACGAAAGGAATGTCTTCATTAACCATATATTGGACATTTATTACAAGAGTGCCTACAATTTTTTATTCATGAGAAACCTAAAACATCAAAGATTTCCTTTACTATAACGACCAAAATGTATGGACATAGAAAATTTAGCGCATGGTGGTTCCACTTAAGACTATAATGTGTAAACAATAAGAAGGGATTTCAAAAAACCTGTAGTTTAAGCAGATTTTTAAGTAGAGTGCCACAATCACATTTTATTTAACTAAATCTAAGAAATAAAGAGAGCAAAATAACCTAAAACTGCGCTTACATAACAGTTAGTGGTTGTGTTCTCTACTGAAATATCAACCCACTTATGGAACATCAATAAAGATTGATCTATATTTTAAATAGGAACAATTTTCGTGCACTCCAAAGAAATTGAATTTTTAAAATAAACAACCAAAAGAAGGTGGCAGGAATGGTTGACAAAGTTTTTCCTCTTTACTTCTCTCGAATCCTCAGCCCCCAAAATTGTTTTCCCTTCCTGAATGTCCATTTAAGCTTAATCCTTCAATGCATAAATTCCAAATCATTACGTGAATGGCCTAAAGGTCATTCGGAAAATAAAAAGAAAAAAAAAATTCAATTTCCCCTAGTTGTACTAAAATATTTTATTAATATCGTCACTAAACAGAAAAATTACATTATCTCTACCATAGTGGTACTTGGGTCAGTTATTCAATTTGGTTAAAACATTTTATACTAATACATTCAATCACAAAGAGAGTGGGTCTTGGCTTAAGCAGTTCTTGGTTACACTGTTTTGCGAGCTGCTAGTATACTTTACTAACGTTTATACAACAATGTTTCATCTTTCTAATGGTTCGTGCATCATAAGTTCCAAAGAGTATCTTAATTCTTGGCAAGTAAACATGTGGGGTTTTTACCATTTCAAAGTCTAGTCTAGATCATTGGGCAAGAAGGAATTTTCCACAATAGGATAATTGGAATCATATAAGGTGATAGGAAGAATATGGTAAAGTAAACATTATACCAAAACAATCTATTTACAGTCAATAGGGCGTTAAAACAGTTTAAATCCCAGAAGAAATTTATGCCAAATATTAAAGCAATCGAATTAAACACAGAACGAGTGCTTGAATGGCCACATGTAAAGTAAGAGCTAATTATCTGTAACAAAAAACCCCTCCCTGGTAAGGAGAAACCCAGCAATGGTATCCAAGGGGTCCAGGACATCGCCCACGAATTTTTACAATGAAATCAATCCCCCCACAATTCCTCAACGGCTGATTGAAAAGTGGTCAAGGAAACTTTTTGTACACTCCCCACCAAAGAACCTGTCCCCCCCAGTGTGCCTACCCGCAGACAACCACGCCCCAGCGGTAACCATTTTGCCACAACCAAACAGTACCCCCCCACGATAGCTTCCACCAAACGACTAACACCCCGACACTAACAGCCACCCCCCCCCCCCCAAGGAGACAACAAAAAAAAAATGGGGAATAAGCGTTCTACTGCCACCTTGACCTTTAATTTCTGTCCAAATATGGGAAAATCGGTTAGTCGTCTTGACCCCCACCCTCCTCAAAACTTTTTCCTTGCTACCATTGCTTGCCTCCTGGGTAACTAGAGCGGCGCTTTGTTTAAGAAGAAAGGGAAATCTAGGGGCTACCCTGAAAGACATCGCCCACTGTCCAAAAACTCACCCGGGCACCTCATGTTTCACCCACAGCCATCCATATTTTGAAAACGAAGTCTCTCCAAAAAGAGTAATTTTATGCCAATTTTCTGCACGGGTACAAGGACAAAGTTTATCCAATGCAAACTAAAAATGTTAATTTTATTTCAAAGGGGAGCCACATTGCAGTAACGAAAACGGTCTTTATCATTATATATAAGCAATGTTAGGACCCTAAAAATAGTCCCCCTCCCCCCTGGCCATTTAATCCCCGAAAAACAATAAATATAGTGAAAATAAAATATAATTGGTTCCTTCCCTAGAATGCCGTTTATGTTCCATCTCAAAATCCGAGATGGCGGCACCATGATATAACTGGCGTGCCTTCTGTCTGGTTATAAATCATACAACTTTGAAAAAATTGCAAAACAAAGACCTATCAGTACAAAATAAATGAATTAATCCAAGAACAGAATATACACGGTAGAATACTCAAAGTCAATCTAAAACCTATGTGATTATTGTATGTATACCAAATTAAACTCCAGAGGGTGGGGGGGGGGGATACATTCCCTCTTTAAAACAACTCGTTTGATCGTATTAAGAACTTCATTTATCCACGGTACACTGTATGGAAAAGGAACTAGGATAACATGGCCGGCTCCAAAATACCTTTGTTTTAGAACCTCATCTTATTGTCAGTATAATAGCTTTTATAATGTGTTTACTGGCTTGGGGACCCTTGGACGAATTTGTACATTGAAATTTACATTTGCACCTCAGACTACCTTCCTGGTATCTCATTTTTGCCAATAATATTTTAAAAATTCTCCTTTTCCGACTGTAATGAATCCTAACTCGCGATCAGACATATCGTTAATAATGAACATTTTAATTAAATGTTACAGGTAGATATTTCTTTCTTTGTCTTTTAATCTCATCATCTCACACATTTGTGCAGTCACATTCTCCTTCATCGCCTAATTAACTGTATGGCCCTCCGGACGATGCTTTTTGTTCTTGTTTAAAAGAACTGATTCTATTTTGTGAAGCTCTATTGCGTGCTGATAGCTAATTCCAATTACCCTGGCGCAGGAGATCCAACTTGGAATCGGCTTGACTGGAGCCAAAGGTGTACTCGTCTCCAAGAATCTTATCCCTATCACCTCATTGAACCACGTTATGGCTGAGTGAATGTACCATACTCAAAAAGCTTCCTGTGTAATAACTCCGTAAACATGGTTCCTGTCCCCTCGTTGCAACACGCTTATTAAATGATAAGAAAAATCTCTAAAATAGATATATCCGCAGTCTCTACAACTTCTATTCTATCCGTTACCACAAGGCGACTGTGATAATTCTTTGAGCTCAGATTCCCACAGCAGGGAAGGAAGTACGAAAGAACTCGCAAACATCCTTGTAGTTAAGAGTCAACTTCATTCCAAACCTGACTCATTGGAACTATAACCAATTGATGTTATGGAGGGGCGCCATGATTTTTTGTTGCCATGTCTACTGTCCTTCAAACTGGAGGTCGAGCTTACATGCAGTGCGTCGCCATGCAGCAACTAATCTCCCCAGTAATCTTTATATCCGGATTATTAAACCACTCTAAAATCACAGGAATGGAATAAGTGGGTCTATATGAGGATACTAAGAGTGAAGTTAGATTGTTTAGAGCACCATAGTGAATTGATGTATTACATCCCATAAGCTATTCAAAAATTTAAAGTAATAAAAACTGTACATACAGATGAATAACTATGTACACAAATTTTAATTTTAAAGCACTGTTAAAGCCAATTCGCATCTAATCCTATGGATTCCATTTACAATAACGATTATATCGTGGGAGATACATGATATAGTTGTCTAGTTTGTTAATGGTAGCCATCATGATATCATGTCTTTTATGAACTAATGTTTTAGGTACAATTATTTGTTTAAAATACAGACAATTAATCATCCTGTATGATATTAATCCACCAAATTCGAAAAAAGAGGTGTTGTTTCATCTACACATATAAAATAATCCTAAACCAATTAACATATAAATTTGTTTTATAGTTTTGTTTAATTGTTTTACTTCAGTCACCCACGGGTCTTCGCATAGCAATTTTTCAAAACCGAAGAACATATGTCTTTCTTAGTGAGAAAAGCCTTTGTAGATGTAATACTAAAGAGCCCTAATGGGAATATTTTTCAAACTTGAAGTAAACATACTATATATCTGGTACTTATTATTCCATGTGGTCCTATGCTTAAGAGGTTTCAAAACTTAAATAGTCGTTTTATTACATGTTCCTACATTTACATTTCAACTTTTGAACCATGTAGAGAGTCACGTGCTATTTTCTGGATCGAATCATCAACCACATTTCAGAACAGCCTACAGTTGAATTTTTTCCCCTTACCCTTCATATTCCTAGATTAACAAAATATGTATGAGATATATGATATAAAGATCTTGGAAAGCTCACTTTGAGTCAGAAATTCGTCAACTTGACAGCCCTTTAAATTTACTTTGAGTCTAACAAAATCAAAACCTATTTAAACGATTTTTACATTTTATACCATGCATGGGCATCGTCAAACACATCTATGTAAACAATTTTATAAACCAATGGGTAGCTCACATGATCTGATGTTGGAAAAAGTTGGAT
>NW_025787386.1:0-13494 GCF_021130785.1 Homalodisca vitripennis
AAACTACAAGAAATAGATGAATTTTAAAATCTACATCCTTCACAATTACATCTAGGAAACAAGATAATTGTACCTCACTTGTTCAGGGGATAATAAGGCCTGTATAACATTTGCCTTGACAATTTGCTATTGCACAATATAGAAATTTTCAATCCATTAATCAATTGCAAGATTTGTTCAATATTTGCTAATGATAAAAAGTTTCGGGTCAATCCCAAAGTGAACTGGGAAAGTACCCTCGTCGCAGGGGCGGCACCGCCAAGTGTGTCGCTCAAGACCGAAGGGGGAGCCGAATTCCAACCATCTAACCAATGTTGGGGCCCGGATAAACGACTATTCAGCGTCCTGACTTGAGGTGGACCCTGCTGTCAACCCAAAACCCAGGATCTAGGGTAGTGTCTCGAGTTGTGGCACTCTTGCTGCGCGGTGGACGCGTGCCCTCGGACGCCGCGGGCGAGTAGTGGTGCCAGTCCGGGTGCCGGCTGCCTGGAATCGCACCACACACTATAATAAACTTTGGTTTTTATTGACGTGAAGGGGACACCCCCCAATCCCACGGTGTGAAGGCGACCCGTGCCTAAGGGAGCTTGGGCATGGCGCAGGGGTTGTGTGCGTCGGTAAAGCGGAAGCGCCTTGGGGGTTTGGGGCTGCCCCCCCACAAGGCGGTAAAAAATAGCCTTAACCTGGTCAATGCGGGGCTCATGGCGCTAGGGGTGGAACTGTTATTTCCTCGGTTACTCCGTGCCCCCCCCCCCCCCCCGGACCTTTTATGGAGTCTTTTAAAAAAATAAACAAAAAAACACCAATCAGATTTAGATCTGGAAGAACTGCAAACGGGCAGTTGCCAATTCCGGCACCCAGGCCTTTGGGATTGTTATTCTGCCCTGTTCTTCTAGCGCGTACCAACCATCTCGACAGACGATGTAAGACTCCCCCCAGTCGATGATGGCTAGCGGGAAAGGGTTGAGGTTCCATGGACAACAGGACAACTGGAGCATCGTGTAATGTGAGACTACAAGCCTTATATATGCTCCCCTTTAAACTGGCGCAAGCGTTGGGCGTATGGAGCAGAAACAAAGGTCCGACTCGAGCACCTGGAGCTTCCGGACAGTCAAAAAGTGGAGGATGGCAAACGGGGCAAGAGGTCGGCCAATGAAAGAAAGGAAATGATAAAAAGACAGAGGGGGAGGGCAGCACCGGAGGCAAACTGCAAGGTGGCGGTCCCATCTACTCCTATTGGGAAGGAGAGGGCGCTCGGGTCGGTTAGGTTCGGCGGAAAAAACTCCACCTGCCGAAGAGAGGCGCCCCGACCGCACCTCCTGAGCAAGCAGCGCATGCGGACGAGTAACCAATCCCTCAGACGGAGGGAGGAGGGGTTGGGAGAAACAACACATTCCCCCCCAGGGGAAGTTTCTGACGGGACATAAAGCTAGTCTTTGGGTCCCCCTGGCTAACTTTTCCTGAGAGGCGCCTCTCAGGGGAGGAGGAGGGTCTATGGAACTTCGGGGGCGCATTCTTACGACGAGGTTACTCTCAGCAGGAGGGTGTGTGCCATGCAGTTCAAAAGGTTGTTTCCATTCCCCCGAATAGGGGGGCTCTCGTCCATGCTTTGTGGCAATTGTGACGACGACCAGGGATTGGTCTGCGGGGTCTGGCTCCGGGGCTGGGGATCGGTGGCCCTGGGGGAATAGGGGTGATCTGTGCGGACTACAAAGACCTCATAAGATCTACCAAGGTCTTCCTAAGGGTCGATGGTCCCATGGGCCGGGAAGGACTCTGCGACCATTCTCAAGGCCATTAATAAACAGAATGCTGGGATCTCTGTGTCGGACTGGAGGGTTGTTGGAGATGTCCACACGGGAGATTCCAGAACTCTTGTAATTTTAATAGATGAACAGTCTTCAACCACACTTAAGGGGAGGGGCTGGAGGGTGTTTCATTGGTGTGGAGCAGGTCCAGCTGAGGGCGTGGGGTGGGGCGGTTGATCATGCGGGATCAAGGTTCTTCAGATCAACCTGCAGCACAATAAGGCTGCCTCGGCTGTATTCTGCAGACGCTTCCTGTCGGAAGATTTTCACGTGGCTCTGATACAGGAACCTTGGATCAGCAAGGGAAAAATATCAGGGCTTTCAATGACAGGGGTGAAAATATTTAGTGCCCAGGTTGAAAATGCCAGGACATGTTGTTGTAAAGCAATAAGGTGGACAGCATTCCTGTTCTGGAATTTTGTTGCAGGGATCTCGCCACAGTCAGGTTGATGGTGGCTGGTACTGGACGAGCCCCTGCTAGTTGCATCATCATATCTACCGTATGATGATGCGGAGTCCACGCCCTCCAGGGAACTGGCTGCCTTGGTGGACCATGTTGGGAGGAGTGGAGCGGAACTGGTGGTGGGATGCGACGCCAACTCGCACAACGAGGCGTGGGGCAGCACCAACACTAATAACAGAGGTAAGTTACTTCTAGAATACATAATGTCCCGTAGTCTAATGATCGCAAATGTGGGAAATGTGCCCACGTTTCGCACGAGGACAAGAAGGGAGGTGCTAGATGTGACCATGATGTCGGAGGGTATGGCTGGTCCGGATGCATGGCTGGCATGTGTCTGACGAGCCTTCCCTCTCTGATCATGCTCACATCTGTTTTAAGATCGGTGAACAGATGCTGGAAAAAGTTCAGTATAGGAATCCGAGGAACACAAACTGGGTATCCTACAAGGAAAACCTCAGGGCACGGCTGGATTCTGATTCCACTAATGGGAAACGGATTCACAGCGCGGCGCAGCTTGACGAATCTGCTGACGGTCTAACTTCTGCGATTGTCGGCTCCTTCGATCTCAGCTGCCCGATTATAAACAAAAACAGATCTAAGGTAGCCTGGTGGAGCTCTGAATTGGCCTCTTTGAGGAAGAGGGTCAGGGCTCTATTCAGGAGAGCCAAAACTTGGGGTACTTGGGACACCTACCACGAGGTTCTTGCACTGTACAACCGCAAGGTTCGTACGGCTAAGAGGTTAGCCTGGAAGAAGCTCTGCACCGATATTGACAGTGTGCAGGGCAGTGCAAGGCTGCAAAAGCTATTGGCAAAGAATCCCATCTCGCCGCTTGGTAGTCTCAAGGACGATCAAGGTGTTTACATTACTGAGCCGGAAGGAGTTCTGAAAGTCATGATGGGAACACACTTCCCGGACTGTATTGTTCATGAGGGTGGAACAACCACCCGAAAGTGAGGGGAGACATGCGGGTCACGCCACTCATTCGCAGTGGAGTCTGGCGCACCGTATTGTTACCTTCAGTAGGATTGAGTGGGCTATTAACTCATTCAGTCCTTACAAGGCTCCTGGGGGCGACGGGGTGAGACCGGTTTGCTTGCAGCGGGGATTGGACATTCTCCTTCCACAGCTGTGCAGACTGTTCAGAGCCTCCGTGGCTCTCAGGTACATCCCCACTACCCTGGAGAGTGTCCAGAGTGGTGTTCATACCGAAGCAGGGGAGGGCGGGCATGGATCGGCCGAAGTCTTTCAGGCCGATATGCCTGTCCTCCTTCCTTCTCAAAACCATGGGAGAAAATGGTTGCCAGGTTTGTTTGGGAGGGAGCTCTTCTGGAGCGACCTTTGCATCCTAACCAGCATGCCTACACTCCAGGAAAGTCATGCGACTCGGCCCTGCATCAATTGGTATGCAGGATTGAGAAGACGCTGGCGGCAAAAGAGTAGCCATAGGAGTCTTTTTAGACATTGAAGGTGCCTTTGATAATACAGCCACTCAGTCGATTATCAATGCGGTCTCGGGACGTGGCGTTGATGGTCAGGTGTGTGACTGGATAGGGGCCTTGCTCACGGACAGGGTTGTTGTTTTCAACCCTCATGGGAGCAAGTGTTAGTGCAAAGGCTACGAGGGGCTGTCCGCAGGGCGGCGTTCTCTCTCCTCTTCTGTGGAACCTGGTTGTGGATGACCTGCTGAATTTCTTTGAATAGCAGCGGTGTCTTTGCACAAGGTACGCAGATGATATTGTGATTCTTGTGAGTGGCAAGTTCAACACAACAATCACGGAATTGACCAATGCTGCTCTGAACATGGTGGGAAACTGGTGTGATAAGATGGCCTCACCGTCAACCCCACCAAGGCTGCCGTGGTTGCCTTTACCAGGAGGCGACAGATGGAGGGCATTGGTCCTTTTCTATTTAAAGGCTCACCCGTTGAGCTGAAGCCTGAGGTCAAGTACCTGGGCGTGATCCTAGATAGGGTTCTAAACTGGGGACCTCATCTAGAAAGGGTCATTGCCAGGGGTAAGTGGTCTCTAATGCAATGCAGACGTGTGATAGGTGGGCCCTGGGGACTGAAGCCGAGGCTCTTGTACTGGCTTTAATGTTTCCGTGGTCAGACCTGCACTAATGTACGGAGCTGTTCGTATGGTGGCCCAAAAATGGAAGCCAAAACGGTGGTAGCACGTTTGGCAGGGTATCCAAAGGATGGCCTGCCTCGCTATCACAGGGGCCTTTCCTAGTGCGCCAGGCGCGGCTCTGGACTGTTGTCTTAATCTCGCCCCCCTGGACATTGTCATTCGAGCTATGGCCAGGAAGAGTGCCTACTGTCTGCAGCAGGACGGGATTCTGGTCGGGCTTGCAGCGGTGGGCACTGCAGAATTAGCACTCTGATACAGGAGGATGTTTTGCATATGATCTCTGATCAGATGCCACAAAAGTTTTCCTTTTGACAAACCCTTTAGGATTATTTTGCCCTCAAGGGATGATTGGTCAGAGGGGAAGCAACCTCTTCCACCAGCGGAGCTCGAATGGTACACAGACGGCTCTAAAACAAAAAGCGGGCACAGGTGCTGGAATTCTGGGAGTGAGACCATGTAGGGAGCTGGTGGTTCCTATGGGTCCGTATCCGACAGTCTTTCAAGCGGTAGGTCGCAGCCATTATGGAATGTGCTCGTGAGAATTTTCGTCTGCGATATAGGGGCAAGACGATTAACATTTTCACGGACAGTCAGGCAGCGCTGATGGCGCTGGATTCTTGCGCAATCAAATCCAAACTGGTTTGGGATTGCTATCAGACCGTTTCCTCCCTTGCCAGAATCAACAATGTAACCGTATTGTTGGGTTCCTGGTCATAAGGGGATTTCTGGGAACGAAAAGAAGCTGATGCCCTGGCCAACCAGGGCTCAGCAACAATTATGACGGGCCCTCAACCATTCTGCGGTGTTCCAAGGTGTGAATCCTCTAGGGTTGTCTCGAAATGGATTCGCGCGGAGCATGGGAGAAGGTGGAGGTTGCATCCGGGTTTGAGAGTGAGTAGAATGGTATTACAGTCACCTTCCTCCAAGGTGGCCTCGGACCTTCTCTCATTAAACAGATCAATGTCTTCCAAGGTCATTGGTCTCATTACGGGGCCATGGTCACCTGAAGAAGCATCTACACAGAGTTGGTATCCCTTCAGGAGGATCCGCTCTGTGGAAGGTGTAATGAGCAGGAGGAGACTGCTGAGCACCTGCTCTTTGATTGCCCAGCAATAGCAAGAGAGCGGTATGCCATCTTTGGTAGCTTGAACAGGGGTGGCGAGTTTTCCCAGGAGGACTTGATAGGTTGTTTTCGGCGGTTTGTTGAACTGCTGAAGTTGTAGACTGGTAGTCCTCATGGTGTTTTCGGGGTGCGCAAAAGGCCCTTGAGGCTTAAGTGCATGGCAGTAGGCCGCCCCAAGGAAGAAAAAAAAAAAAAAAAAAAAAAAAGAATAAAAGTGTAACTAAAGCACACACATATTTGCACCCATCAGGAGCTGACCAATATCTATATTAGTTCTAATATGTAGCGAGATAGATGTAGCAATCCTGAAGTACCCTGCTTCTTAGATCCCTTCTCTTCTCGTTCTGGATCTTTCATTTTATGGACAGCGCCAACTTCTCTGGACTATACTACTTACCTTTTCATTTTCCTGTTAAATTAGGCCTACTCTTAATCCTTTCCCTCTTCTTTGCTTTTATGTTTCGGCCCATCCCTAGTTGTGTTATGCCACCCACGCCAAGAGGATGCAAGCCTCCAAGCCCTTGAGAGGAGAATTTAACAGAGTAAAATGACCTGCAAGCTCTGATGCTAACAAAACAGGATAGCATCAGAAATCTCATACAAGGACATACTCTGTCACAATAATGCCAATTCCTATCCGAGGCTAAGCTAACTGCAGTGCAGGGAGAAATCATCGAGGATACACTCATGGATGCAATCTTACCTGTTAATCTTACTGATTATCTCTTGCATCAATATTGCTGCCCAACATTGGTAATTTTTGTTGATTGCCTTTACTTAGGTCCAGCTTGGTTCAAACTTCTCCTTGATACCCTTTCCTGCATTGGGCCATTCTAGCCAATGAGTTAGATTTATCAAGTGAAAGTGTCAGACAAATTGCTAGACAAACTGAGAGGTCTATGACAGACTATAAGCGCTTTGTTTTGTATTGCAACAATCAAATTGACAAAAGAGGATACAGAGGTTGTGTTCTTAAGTCGATGACAGCTTTTACTGCCCAGTGCTCTCAATGGAGGAGTAAAACTATCAAACCCCACACACTAGACTAGAGAAATTAAAACCATCTCATTATGAATTAAAAAGGGTATTAATAAAACAAACAGTTTTGTAATGGTTTTTTTTAATATAGTTTTTAGTATTTTTACACAGTTGATTGCCTTACAATATACTAAAAAAAGCATTTACTAATGACTAAAATTGCATTTTTACGTCCTAACTAATATAATTTAACAACTCTACAATCTAGCTATTTACACAAGGTACTGTCCTGAGTAAATGATGTTACATTAACTAACTATAAAACAACTAAAGTAAAATAACTATGAACATCGAGTAAGTAAAGGGAGGAAGAAAATAAATTACCTACATAAACAAGATAAATTATTCCATGTTACGTAATTAATAGTAATGTACACAGTATTAGTAACTAATAATCACTATTAATAAATTATTGTTCTAATTTCAAAAACAACTAAACTGTACAATAAAAACAACAGTCTGGTGATTATATTATTCACCAAAATATTATACCACATTGTTTTACGTAACTGCTTTACATTCAAAGGTGGGTTGTTTTGAGGTCAGCAGCTTGTGCCCCATTAAGTAATAATATCAACTTTTTTAAATTAAATGTGCATGTGCATGGACTGACAAAACAGTCTTTGTATTTACAAGTATAAACTTTTATCATAGAGTGCATAATGTTCTAAATAATAATATCATGATTTATTCATTCGCTATTTCAATACTAAATAAATAATTTAATTTAATTGTGTAATTCACCAACACAAAGTATAACAGTACTGCAAGTACTTGTATTTTCTCAATAAATATTTGGTCAATTTTTGTAAAAATAAAATGTTTATGTATATATAAATCACAGCCCTTGTCAGTCATATCACAAGCTAAAAACATTTGGAACTTTCAAATAAATAACTTAATATATTAATTATTATCAACTGGTAATTTTAATGAGCAAAATTTTAAAAAAATACTAAAATATATATTAATGGCTAGTACAGAATATCAAGATTGAATATTTTGTTGTACACATTAAAGTAGTAACGTTTTTAGATAAACAGCAACCGTATGCTTTAGTATGTATAGTGGAATCAAATAGTCCTGATGTTTGCTATTATATTTTCAGGCAAATAAAGTATATTTTAATATTATTTCAATACCTTATTTATTCACAATATTTCTTGTGTTGTTCTGACCATTTAAAATACAAACATAAATATACATACATGATATTTTACAATGTGAGAAAAAATAATATGATTGTTCTATAACCAGATAGTACAAAATACAATTTAAATAAACTTGATCTACAAACAAAAGTATTTAGATTTTAGTAAAAGCATCGTAAACCGTACCCAATCGTTTTGCTAACAAACATATCCGACTATTGAACAGATCAATGGATTTTGCCAAAAGAAATTGAATATATTCATCTTAGTCAGTTAAAGGATATTAATTAATCAATTCTGAACTTTTTAGTAACTTTTACTAGAAAACATATAGGTCTAAACATTCTGCATGCAACACTTATTTCATACAAAGTGTGTAACTTTTCAACAACTGTAGTTTTACAGAACTGCTATATTCAACTCATAAAAGTATTTCAATAATATATTAAAAATACAATAAAATAAATAAAACTATAGACGTAAAAGGAGCAGAATATATAAAAGTTGTATGTGGTCTGGAATAAGTTGGAAATGAGTGAGAAAAAAACTAAATACATATCTAGACATAGAAATAAATAAATAATATAACTTTTACAAGGAATATAGAATGAAATATAGAAACTTGGAATGTAAATTAAACATATACAGTACAGATAAAATGGAACTTATAAAACAATATAAATTAAATTACTCAAAAGAGATAAAAAAGATTAGTGGAATGTGAAGAGGTAGAATGTAAATTGTTTTACAGACAGAAGAAAACACTATAAAATACAATAAGAAAGGATTTCGACACGGACATAATTGAAATTTGTGTTAAAATAAAGTACATAGAGAAAAGGAATTGTTTATACAAATTTTATAATCAAAATCTTTTTAGGCACTTTAATATAATAATAAAAAAGAATACCTTTCAACTTTTCAATAATAATATTGACACTTTTCTACTGTACAAAAAAGTTCAGTTCTGTATCTAATAAAAATTATAAAAATAAAAGATTTTCTATCAACAAAAATATATAGAACATTTGATTGTGTTCTAATTCTTGTATTTACCTATCCTTTCGCTCACTAAACTCACTATACCATTTTTTTTTTTAATTAATTGTCTTAATAAACTTTTACAAAATAAATAACTGTCCATATTCAAAATGTGCTAATAAATATCCAAATTTTATGGTTGCACCCATACAAACCTTAACCCTTTTCATTTGGAACTAGTTTCTACTACACAGTCATGACTGACTGAACCTATGTATTGGAAAGTAAAGCAATTTATAATTTCGGAAAGGCACAACAATGTCAAAAGGAAAAACAATTAATTTATTGCTATTTCTTTCAATCCATCGTCAATGATTTATCATTTTTAATGTTTTATTCAATTCTACAATTTACTTTACACATCACTCAGTAATGAGAGCTATGAATCCATATTTTCCACTTTTTTCACACTTTAATGTAAAAATGTTTTACTTAATTTTTAAGTTTTTAGTGTATAAATGTTTTTAACACAGGTTGTGAATTAAGAGGAAATAGTTCCCAAAATGTTAGGATTTCTTATGGGTTTAAAGAGGTTTTTAATCAAATTCGGTTGTTATTTAATTTGAATGATTCGTAAAGAATAATTTATTTATGGTTATATTACAAACAGGAGTGAGCCGTCCACTAGATCTGGTTATAAATTTTTGTTTTAATTAATGGAAAATTACATAAATCCATTCAACACCACATCAGTGACACTATCCTCTTCATTTAAATCAAGATATTTCAGCACTGACAATCACAACTTGAAAAGAATATTCTGCTTTATATAATCAAAAGTTCTGAACTATTTTTATAAGTTTAGTAATTTTGAACAATTATTAGTCGCTAAAGTTTGGCTTTCAGAAAATAACTAACCCTTTTTACAAATATATTTTTACTACTCATTAATAGTTTAATTTGAGTACGAGATTTTTAAAAGAAAATAAATAGAACGTAAATACAAGAAAAACAAACCTGTACTCTACCCTCAGATGTAAAGAAATCAGAACTGGCATCAAATACCGACACAGGCTGGTCACATTTGCTTAATGTGCTAGTAACAGCCTCTTTGTATGGTCAAAAACTTAAATTTGGTTTGACTTTATGACTATAAGATAGTTACTTTACATAAATTTCATCTAAAAAAACACACACAAAGTGTTTTATTAATGGAACTACTGGAATCATTAGCTATCTTATACATAAAATACAATCTCATTTTCCTCAACCTCATGTAGAGTCTGGATTTTTGGAATATCCAGAAGAATTTTATAGAGTAGAGGGAGTTCAATTTTTTTAAGACTAAACTGTATTTGTAAAATTTTTAGTTTAATTACTCGTAGTTTTTTCATCATGGCATTCAGATTAATGTTTACAATGTCAATGTAATAACAAATTAATAGTGATTATCAACTTCTCATAGGCCTACTTTACATATGCGTGAGCATATGTAAAGTAGGCCTATGAGAGGTTGATAATTAATTGTAAATTTAAAAGATATGTATGATTGTATTCAGACCAATAATAGCATCAGTATGAAGACCGCACAGTACTGATATTGAAAATAGCATCGGTTTCATGACTACACAGTAGTACTGATATTGACAATAGCATAAATGCGTTGTCCACAAAGTACTGATATTTAAAATACCATTAGTTTGATGACGGCACAGTACTGATATTGACAATAGCATCGTTTCATGACTACACAGTACTGATATTGACAATAGCATCAATGCGATGTCCACAAAGTACTGATATTTAAAATACCATTGGTTTGATGACGGCACAGTACTGATATTGACAATAGCATCGGTTTCATGACCACACAGTACTTATATTGACAATAGCAACAATGTGATGTCCACAAAGTACTGATATTTAAAATACCATTGGTTTGATAACGGCACAGTACTGATATTGACAATAGCAACGGTTTCATGAACACACAGTACTTATATTGACAATAGCATCAATGTGATGTCCACAAAGTACTGATATTTAAAATACCATTGGTTTGATAACGGCACAGTACTGATATTGAAAATAGTGTTGTGGTTTTTATGGACCACACAGTACTTATATTGGACAATAGCAATCAATGACGATGTACACAAAGTACTGATATTTAAAATACCATTGGTTTGATGACGGCCATACGAGTAACTGATATTTAAAATTAGTGTTGGTTTGATGACCGCATAGTACTGATATTGATAATAACATCGATGTGATTGACTGCCCCAACAGTACTGATATTGGATAAATTAACAATCGATGTATTGTGATGGACCCGCCAACGCCAGTAACTGATATTAGACAATAACATCAATTTAATAACCACACCAGTACTGATATTTGAAAATAGTTGTCAGTTTGGATTACCACCACCAGTATCTGAAATTAATATTAGCATTCAGTTTGATAACCTTACAGTTTACTTTTGGGGGGGGATATTTCATTTAATATCAATAATGAGGACCAGATTGTTGAGTATTCACTTAGCTAGAATCTGGGACCAGTAAGGGTCAAAATACACCTATGATTTGAAAGATAGATTCAGAATATGGATAAGAATTCTTTACTTGAGATGTATCTAAAACACTTTCATAATTAACATACAATATAGTAGTATATAGTTGATTAGTACGTATTAAAAGAAAATTTTTATAAATTTGGAAAATTTTTTAAAAAAAAACTTTCAAGGCAGTATATTCTATTATAAATCATCTGAACTTCTTATACTTACTCTTATACTTCTTGATATTCTCACACAGTTTTCAATCAATCACTTGGGCACTATCAGTTGGGATTCTTTGGTGGGAAAATAAACTTATAAATAATTTTACAAATGCATTACAGCTAAATCACCATTGCTTTGATGGTGGAACAATTAAAGCTAAACAAACCTGTAACAACGTTCCGGATACATGATTTTAAACCTAACCTACAATATTTTTGTTTGATTCGTATTATAAACAGGGAGAAGTGTGGGAAATACAATCAAGAAATATTACGCTTATTAGGAAACATGCTACTTTTTGATTGCTAACAGATAATAGGGCGCTTCGCAGGAAATGATTCTTAAAGGCACTGAATTAACAAAGGTTCATTTACAATTTTAAGTGCGTGTTATAAGTTAGATGCTTTAGTTACTTTGACTCCTGTTTTTATGTGTGCAATATCGCGCTTTATTTCTAAATTTAGTTTATTTTTTCATTACCAGCTCCGAGTGGAAGAATGTTAAAAAATATTCGTTTTACTGTTGCTGAGGCATTACCATAGTTCTAGAGTTTCATAATAAATACATAAAAAGACGTTTTTCTCAACATACATAAAACTTACACTCCTACGATAGTTTAAGAAAGCACAAAGCCACATTCAAATCAACCACGAATCAAAGGCAAATTGTATATACAGACCCAAACTGAAGACAATCATGCGTTCCTACAGAATTGAGGTATAGCCACTAGCAACTAGCCACTCTAAAGTGCTGTGCTACATTCGGACTGTTACCGTGTATGAAATGTGTTGTGCGGTACTAGGGTGACTCTAACACTATGCACCAAAGATTAAGTCAATTTTAAAAAAATTGATGTCAAGTGTATTTTGGGATGCTTCAGTTAACGTCCCGCGGACACGATTAACTTTATCATTTAATTTGAAGCTAAATTAGAAAATTTTATTCATTCAAAAAATTAAGTTGGATATATTTTTTTACTATCTCAAATAATTATTTTACATCTCTGTAGCATTAATAGCAACAGAATATGATAATTTGTTGTATACTTAGTTTAGCTTCCAAAGTACAGGTTTTCCATAATGGCCCTGAACAAAAAATGTAATGTTTTTGGTTTGTTGGTTTTTGGTGTGTACAGAACAGTATTTTACTTACTGGAAATAAATGAAGGCAGTATAAATACCACTATAAAAACTTGAATCCCGTTCACAGTCCATGTACTGTATTTTTGTTTGCGTTTAAACTAACTTAAAAACTTCTAGGTACCGATGTACCCCTAAACTATTTCTTACCGACCAGCAAATACACAATCATATTATCCTTCCCTATTGACGTAGACCTGGCCACGCTTCTCGAAGATGTAAACGGTCCCCCCTCCAGGGCCGGTACACGAGTGGGAAGGTACCTTGTATCCTGCCTGCCACTCCGGTTCGAATCCATACGCACTCCCTAGCAACTCGCTGTTTCAGCTGCGTTCTCCCCAGATGTCGTAGTACAACTTCGTGGAGTGGCCAATAACTCCAGCCAGTTGATGTCACCAAAACTATAACCGATCCTGAAAAAAATAATTTCTGTTACCGGGTTGATTTTTTTATTAAGGATACTGTCCCGCACCATTTGCTACCAGAATCAAACATGTTTCAACGAACAGGTGAGACATTCTCTTCCTAAGCTCAAACACATCTTTGAAGATTAACACATCATCACAAGATTGTAGGTTACAAGCAGTCATTTTCAACTATTGATTTTTGGTTCCTTGATTATTTTCATAAATTGAGGTTTGTTACGCATCTTAGACATGAAATGCCAAAGCAAGTAACATTAATACATCCCATCAATTGTCCTGGTTTCTACATAAATGATAATCTTTCTCTCTCCGTTTAACAATTATTACAAGATTTTAGACATAACTGAGTTTTAAATATACAAAAAAAAGAATGAAACCTGATTTAAATAATTAGTAAAAGGTACATATTTCTTGCAGAACATTTACTACAATCAAACCATGAAATGGAC
>NW_025787387.1:0-14387 GCF_021130785.1 Homalodisca vitripennis
AAAATGTTAGATATGAGTCTTATTATGCTTTATGATTATTTCTTATAGTGATATTTCGAATATAAATAATATTTACAAAACTCTATTTTCATAGTGTGTATTTTGTTAATAAAGCATAATTAAACATATTAAAAATATTGTAGGACGGGATAAAATAATATCACATTGAACATTTTAAAGTTTGGAAACTGTGTTGATAATTAGGGAAATAATACCATTATAATAATGTTAAAATTAAGTTTTGTACAATGGGTTTGGTATGTGATATTTATCTTCGATTAAAACTGTTCTGCCAGCCATTTCTTTTACAATAAACAGTTATGGCTGAATATCTGTTTTAACTGTCTACGCAGGCTTACAAGTATGTCTCTGCTCCAGTTTCTCGTGTCACTCTTGGTCGTATTCAGCACTGTGGTATCCACTTTTGTTACAGTTTCATATTGTGTGTCTTGGGTTGAGAGAGTCGTCCAAAGTCAAATTTCGAACCCAGATGAACCGTAAGAACTTACGTGGGAGGCATAATGTTTTGCTAACTTTCTTAGTCATGCCTCTCTTTTATAGAGTAGGGAATGCTGATCCCAATTGATCACGCCACACAGCAAGAGGAAAATCCTTGGTTCCAGACAAAGTCCACCAGGCAGAAAGTCAGGTTTTGTTCCAGTGGTTGATGGAGCCATATCTCGTACAAACAATCTGAGCTTGGATTCCACTCTCTTATAACATCAAGGCGGGGGGGTCTACTGGTACAATTACAACATCAACAAGTTTTCTGTTCAGATAAAATGGCCCCCCCTCTACATCATTCCATAGGAGCTTTCTTTACTTCTGGAACTCAAGTATTAGTTCCAGTATACACTTGCGTTTGGGACATCTTTTTTGTCATCTTGTGATATCCAAAGATTGCATTTTAATTAACGATTCCACTTTATAAACTTATCAGTTTCACCTTCTTTGATTATTTTTGTTTCGATTAAACATAAGTTTATTTATATTTAAAGGGAAATCTTACATTGTGACAATTTTCAAACATTTTCCAAAAAAAATGAAGTTTTATCCTCCATACAAAATGTTTCCCATTTGCTTTTTGTTTCAATGATTTGTTTGTTTATCCAAAACGTTGATGGACGATTTGCTCAACAGTCTTATCTTTTATTTTGAGAAAATCGGTGTTGTTTATTTCCATGAGGTTTGGTTTTATACTATCAACCAACGAACTTGTTCTCAGTCTCCAAAGGAGTTCTTTCGGGATTCACCAAGTTTGGATCATAGGTTGTGTTCTAACGACCTTTGGAGTCTGTTCTTCTTATCGTGTTCTGATTTATTGTTTACCCGGAAATCTTCTCACAATTTCATCAACATTCTGTACCTTGCTTGTTGATAAAATCGTCACAGTTCCTCTTTTGATGTAAAATACCAATAATAATTTTTGCAAATCTATGATTAATTTCTTTTGGTTTTTTTTTCAATCATCTGTTACATAACCAATTGCAAAATGCACATCAAAAACCATATGACTGTTGAAATATGCTTGAGTTATACACAATTATGGCTCTAAATTAGTCTAGTTTAAAATAAACAACAAACAGTAATTAATCTATTAAACGTTTTTTTATAATCAGTTACCAGTGCTTGAAGGGAACTACAATTTAATTTTCCTAATCTTCAAGGGGACCGTTGATTTTATCTGTGAAATCTACCTGCCTATGTTGGAACATTTAAATTTTATTTACGCCAGTTAATAATAGTTATTAAATAGTATTGAAAATTATATACATCCATGTTGTTTTGAAATTAGCAAATTAATCTGGCACTATGCTTACTATATCGATGGTGAATATTGTACCGACTTGTATCTAAATTTAAGAATTCTAGGGGATAACGTGGAATTACCGGTGGGAAATGGAGTAAGGCCCATGACTGAATGAATAAGGGCTGGACTGGTAACAAAGGAGGCTGGCCTATCCGGCCGAACAGGCACGCATTCCGCAGATGGGTCACGTGGTTTGATAACGAAAATTGAGACGGTGTGGGTCGAAGTTAGACCGTACCGTACCCTCTCATCTCACGCTTCATCGGAAGTGCATTTGTAAAACGAAGTAGAACACTAAATAAGTGCCTTAGAGTCAAATCCTTTTTGCTAATTCGTCACTCGAAACCTGCGGGTACACCGTGAAAACTTCTTTAACTGGAGTCTATGTCAAATATAATCGACTTCCTTAGTTATTTTGGAATATTTTGTTGGTGCATTGAAAATATTGCTAAAGAAATTAAATTAAATGGGCAATTTAGGAACCTTGTCATTTTGATCTGCATGCAATATAAAACTTGTTGGTGCAGTGAGCCACATGTATACTAAAATTATTATGCTAAAAATACTAAAAGAGTAGTTCTGGTGGTTTGTTTCACAAGATGCTGTTTCAGGCAACTTATTTGATTTATTAAAAACATCTACACACTGAAGGAAATTCTTTAAGTGTCTAACACTGAAGAATAATTTTTAAAGTAAAGTACACAGGACAAACATTAATAACAAAAATAAAAAATTGAAATTTTGAACGATAAATTTAAAGATGGAAGAAAAATTGCCAGATCAGATTAGAGTGTGAATGTTTTGAAAATTGAAATAAAAGATCCAAGCCGCTTGTAATGAATATCTTAGTACATTTTGTGGAGTGGAAGAGATATTATTACAAGTATGCAATTTAAATAAGTCATACAAGACAGTTCTTTATTTTTTATTTTTCAATTCCAGTTTATTATTTTTTAAGAAGGAAGCTTTTATTTTCGTGTTTGGAAAGCTTTATTTATACTCTTTCAGCAAGATTCTACTTATTATTCTTTAAAACCTTCACAAAAGTTTTAATCTATATATATTCAAAGTTTCAATGTCTAACCCTCATGTGCCAGTAAAAACGGTTACAAAATAAACTCCACGCACTTTACCGGGTATTCCCAAACACCATATTTCCATTGCTGCAAAGTACATAGATGTGTCAACGACATAATAGCCCTCTTATTTGCTTAAACAGAAATTGTTTGCTAGCAGAACTCTGTGTCACTTCCTTGGAAAGAGTTTTGTTAAGAAATTTAATGTTAGAAAAATTCTCAAAATTGATCTTTTGGCTGTAAACCATGTAATAAAACCACTTTGTGGTATTTGAACAATTATGAATACGAGTTTTATAAATATAATTTCTTCAATAGCTGGTTAAATTGTGCTGTATTTCCAACAATGCAATGTACCAGCTAACCTGTACGTTTTGTTCCAAGGACTACATTGGGAAAATCTCAAATTCACTGCAAGTAAGAATGAGCTGATCACTGTTTTTCTATAAATCACAAAGACAAAATAAAGCCAGTAGCATTACATGCTATTCACCATAAAGGTTTTGAATTAACTCAAATATATAATCAGGATTAAACCTTGTGAAAATAGCTATCGAAACTATGTGAATCTATGGAGTTATGAATTGGCACATCAACTCAAATTAAAATCTGAACAACCCTATAGACTCAAAATTCGCTAAATTATTGTTTTATACTTGAATTCTTAGGTTCTTATCTAGTAAATTTACCAAAATTAAAAATTCTATTATATTTATTTTATTTTAAAATTAACAACTTATCCAAATTTTGTTTGAATGTAGAAACTTTTATTTACATTTTAGAAAGTTTGTTATCAGGTGTCTCTTTGTCTGTTTATTTATATTCATCCAGTATTATTTGTATACTTGAAAAAGTTGTAATAAAACAAAATATTGTGCAGATAATATTTGTGGGTTTCTTTTAAATTATTCTGATTGAACATAATATATATATTATATATATATATATAGATATATATATATATATATATATATATATATATATATATATATATGTACATATATATACATAGACACTACCATCTTACTTACTACACTCTACCACAAAGGTCTCTCTAGACTTCTTAGAATCGGAAGTGATGTTGCTTCATATGTTGACTTCCTCAATAAGACTGTTGCATCATTCAGAAGAAAAGTGGCTTCCCTTTGTAAAGACCTGAGTAGCAGCTTGCCTCACACACAGGCGCACACACACAATCACGCACGTCACTTAGGGGTAGACTTTAATAAGCGGCCTACACTCGTTGTTCGGTTGTCTTAACAAAATTGTTCGATGTTTTTATCCGAAGGCATAATTCGATATTACAATTTATTTCAACTTAGAACATGATTTCACCTTATTACTTATGGCAGTTTTTAATGTAAACAATAAACAGCAAGAAGTAACTAATATTTTGAGCCTGAATATGGCAATGAATATGAGGAAAATATGAGATATTTCTCACAAGTGACGAGATTAGTTTAAGTGGCTTCAACTTGTACGTTTGTCTCCTGGGTAACCCATGGGGAGAATTCTTTCCTCCATTTCACAGAAGCTGTTACTCATTGCTATCAAGCTGGCTAAGTTATAAATATTGTAAGGTTTATTTGATATATAAGTCCAGGCCTTGGATGGTTTTGTTGTTTAGTAATGTTAGTGCTAAATTTATGTTCTTAAAATTGCAATAAACAAGATTCTTCTTGTTACGGTAATTTACTATAACTCATATTGTGTATAATTTCTTCATATCGAAGTTGGATAATATATCGAACAATTCGACAAAAACAACCAAATAACGAGTGTAGGCTGTTTATTAAAGTCTCTATCCCCCACTCTAGTATCCATGTAGCAGATCTAGTAATGTATTCAGAAGTGTTAATATTTATTTGTAATTGTTTAGATGTTTAAGATTGTTGTTGATTGTTTTTTATGTTTTTACATGTTTCTGATCATTTATCTTTTCTTGCATGTTGCTGGTGAAATATTCTTATTTTTGCATACCAGTTATCTGTAATTTTTTGTATCACTTTGTTATTTGTTTCTTATCAGCAAATAACAAAGAAACAAACCAGTAATGTGTGTGTGCATCACACTTAATCATTGTTTTTGTTGATTACTTATTTTAACACTGTTGGTTATTTTATTATATAAGTAAAAATATAATTAGTGTTTAGAACTATACTCGTTTAATACTCATTTTTAAACTTATTTAATTGTACTACTGGAAGAATAAATAAATACTGTTATAGTGCTATGTACAATATAAGTATGGTATGTCAACTGAAAACTTTTGAGAAAAAGTATTATTTTGATAATTTGTAATGAACTAGACAGATTTATGTATAGATTTCATTGCTTCGCAAACATGCAATTTTTTAACACTTACTAAAGCCATGAACCCTCCCTACAGTCACCAAAACAGTAAACATAGGCTCGTTACAAGAAATAATTTATGCAGATACATATATACGAAGAATAGGATTAGGAAGAATTCACAGTATTACAATACAGTTATCTAACATATAAAAGAGCAACTTCAAAGTCAAAGTTTAACTGAGAGCCTGTCTCGTCACAGTGAAATTTTTGGTTTGGTTTTTTTACTGGTGGTTTACTCTCGTTATAGCATGCTAATGGTTTAAAACTCAGATGGGACTATCGATAAATAACAACTTGCATTACCTTGCAGGATGATGATAAAAATGTAGCCTAATTGGCCTATTAGCAAAGTTTGCTATTTATTACTAGCCTATAGAAAATTAATTAAAACATTTGATAATGTTTGTGTAGGCTTACAAGCTATATGCAGTAATATGTTATAGTTATAGATAAACTTAAAATTATAATCTATATATATATAAAAATGAATGTTTGTGTGTTTGTCCTTAATGGAATTGTACACTATTTGACCGATCATTATGAAAATTTGAAAGTATGTGTACTTTTCGACGGAGAAAGGTTTATATGCTATACTCATTTATAAAACTCACCACGAGGTGGCGCTGCAAAATATAAAAGTTTTCAAAGCGCCAGCACATTATAAACTGCAATTACGGAGACAGTTACGTCTATTAATTTGCCAAAGACTATTTGAAGGCACTAAGTTAGGATATATGTTTGTCTTTATGATAAAATATATGGTTGAACTTAAAGCTTGACTGTTAGACCGCTTTATAATAAAATACATGTACGTGCATGAACCAAAAGTGCAAATACACGGGCAAAGTTTAGGTAAAGCATGCGAAACCGCGGGAAACAGCTAGTATGAACTAAAAATTCAGCCCAGGAAAACGATTTGAGAAGATGCATTTTCAACAAATTATTTTGTAAACAGAAATTTAAATACTTTTAAGGTGCCATACATGATGTATTCATTTTGGGTACAGTTTAACATTTAAATACCTTACTGATTATGCTTTAGCCTAAGCCTATTGATTATAGTCACATAACAAGTAAAATCACTTATATAGTAAGCACAATAACTTAGTAGTCAGATTATTATATCTGGATATGCTATCAATAATATCATTGTGAATTGTAGGCTAGATAGCCTAACACAGAATAATCACATTTTTAACCAAATTAAAACTAAATAACAGTTTTTTTTTTATTGACTTAAGCCTAAATATTTAAAATCTAATTCTACTTCATTAAGGTCCTTGATAAGGTGCAGGAATTACTCCAATAATCAGGAGGAGAGGGGGATACGAACTAGTTGTTTTACAGGTCTCTTGTCTCCGTCTTGTTCAACAGCCACGTCACCATTTTCTTTGAAATAGCGACAAGGTCTAGGGCCCCACTCCAGGGATGTCGGACCCATAAGGAGGAGCAAGTATGTCAACAAAAAGCGGCCGTGGTCCATCTACACTATGGATTTCATGTAAATTACCCTGTTATTGGAGATAATACACAAGAGGGACTTGTTTCATTAACATAAACATCTTGTTCTTTTCTTGCTAGCAAAGTCACTTGTTTGGACATTAGTATCTTGAGATAAGACTATATCATCTGGATGCACAGAATTAAGTCCTTGTGGAATAGTGTCTTCCTTCAGTTCCTTTGTTCCTGTAACCATTGAGTAACTCTGAATGTGAACAGTCCCATGAAACAACTTTTAAAATTCCATACATTAATGGGTGATCATGTAGAGGTAATCTTGCACCTCGTTTTCAAAATAAAAAATGCCAATGGTCAAATTTGGATCATCCAAGACCTGAATATAAGTTACTGGTGCATGCATGTCTTCTTCCATTCCATTTGGAATCGGGTGAAGTAAAGAAGAATCCAAATTTATATCGGCACTTGTTATTTTGTTTGTCAAACTTTTGAGTTTGGAAAAATTTTCTTCAAAGTTTGAGGAAACACCTGCCAGTTTTGAAAACGTTAGTATCGCCTGTCGTTTCACAATTTCAATCAGTGGAAAACTTGCCATTTCAACAACACTAAAATTTACCCACAAAATAAAATATATAAAAACTATTTTAAACAAGTCAAATAAAACACGCCTTGGTTGTCACATTTGTTTATTATTTCTGAAAGTGACAGAACTACATCTGCAGACAGCAGCTAACCGAGCGTATCCATTTTTTCGTTGTCAGCTGATATTGCTGCACTAACAGTAAAATAGGAACTCTAAAAAGAGAGGATAGTTTAAAATGTAATAGTTTATGTCTTAGGAAATGTACATATAATAGCCAAAGATTTGTTCATTGTACTAGCTGTTATTTTATTATGAAAAGGTGTATTAGTTACAGCCAGGGAGGACATACGTCTTATTTTCACTTGAGTGATGTTTTAGTCCCACCCAACTATTCAAATTTATAACTGCAACTGTTAATTTGTTTGTAAAATTTGTGTTTCGAATAATTGCCATCGCAAATCGGAGAAAACATCACCTAAGTGGAAATCTTACTAATTTTTAACAATACTAAAATTCAAATCTGCAAAATCAAAACAAGGGTTATGCAAATAAATTTTTATATGATTATAGTAAAAATATCTAGATAATCATAGTTTTCTTCTAAGAGTATTACTATAACAGTTCATCAGAACACTTCAATTCATTTTGTTATCAGATTGCACTGTGGCTGGACAGTGTTCTCTCGCTGGTTCTCCTTGGGTGAGAGCGTGGTTTTATCTTAAGAAAGTCGAACTCTATGATTGTAAATGAAACAGAGTTGCAGTGGAAGATTTGATTTGCAACTCTGTAGAAAATAACACAATAGTTTCGTTAAGGTGGGATTTACTACCATAGCATTCTTTTAGTGAAAATTTTTTAGAAAGACAAGAATAATCACAGTTTATTAAGATGACATTCAACACATTGAACCTCTTAGAATCAGACAATAGTACTGAAGTTCATGAATGAAGTATTAACTGAACTAGACAACTGGACCTAAGTTTCACAAAGTTTGAAACTTTATGGTGAGCGCTCTCAATTTTTGTATCGATAATATTTGTTATGGTAATTATAGTTAGCATATTTATTCATAAATAATATCACCAATAATACATTTTAACATGTTCCATTTGGAAACAGGTGCACTTAGTAATAGTCAAATAAATATACCAAACTAACAACTTCAAGATATGATTATTCGTAGTATAATTAAGGTAAAATATAATCTTGTGTTTTAATGAGTATAGCATAATATAAAATGGTGTTGTATATAGTATACGCTTTTTAAAATCGGGGATTGTTTGACTGGTGATGTTTCTAGTGCCATCTCTGATTAGAATAGCAGTGGAACGGTCTGTAGGAGGGGAATTTGGGAGATATTGGATTGGAGAGAGAGAACCGTCATGTCGTAAACATTAAACAGTTATGGTGGCCGTGATGTAATTGTAGTGGTTATTTTTCTTTATTTTGTTATTTTATGACAATTTTTATAAATGGTTAATAAAATGTCTACTCTTTGGACTCCGGCTAAAGAGAAAGACAGATATGGAATAGGTATGTCTTTTTGAATATTTTTAATAGTCTTTTTGTTGTCTGTATAGAAGTGCTGTATCTGAATAAAATTAACCTACTAACTCGTATTGGATATAAATTAACTATAGTAGCCTACTTTAAATGTTGATGTCGGCTGAATAAACATAACATTGATAATTATTTTTAATAAAATTAGTTCAGTATGAAAGGAGTTTAGGGGCTGCAGTATAATAAGTGCTCACTACAATAATGGAATCCAATGAACCACATTATCAATAACAAATACCTAAACTATCAATAGAAAGATTGTCATATTTATTTACAACTACTTATTTCAACTGATGTATGAAAATAACAATACTGTTTAAAATTAAGTATTGAAACAGAGTAAAATATATGTGTTGTATTTTAGTAATGACCCGCAAGTGCAAATGAGGATGAACAAGCGTTATTTGTATCTCAAGCTGTTAGACATGGTTATCCTTCAAAATAGTAAGAAGTAAGAGATACACTGATATGTGTTCAACACTCAAATCATCAATAATAGGCCTATCTAATTATGATAAGATCAATTTTAATGCTGTTAGACCATAATTACCCTGTTAAGTAATTGTTAAGGGGTAGGGTACTATAAGCGGACCCGGTTTTTTTTATATCGAAATTGGCAAACGATATTACTTAATCATAACCATCGATATAATCAATTGATACTGATGAATTATTTTGAACTATTAACTTAAATAATCTATATCAACAGCTGTAAACACTCGAAAAAAATACACGTAGGATAATATTTCAATTTTAATAAGTAATTCTGATTATTAAAAATGGCAGTCAATTTTAGAAAACTACACGACGTTGCTTTTTCGTGGCTTCAACATGTTGGACTCGTACCGAAAAACCCATTAGGCCTATGTGAAATTTTGTGGGAAAGAAACAACTGTAACTGTGAGAGGAGTTAAATAATGGACTCGTTCTTCAGTTTTTCCTCTCTAATTTTGGTTATAATTGTTTTTTGATCACTGTAAAATATTAAATTCATATTTTAATTTAGGGTAGGGTCCAATAAGCGGAACCCGGTTTTTTATATCGCAATTGGCAAGACGATATTTACTTAATCATAACCATCGATATAATCAATCGATTACTGATTAATTAATTTTTAAACAATTGAAAATAATTCTATATGAACAGCTGTTAAACACTTTTCAATGTATAATACAATTAACCACCTTTTACTGCCGGCCATTTTTTTAATACGTACCCAGTGCAAAATTTGCCCAAGGGGGGAAATCGCATGTTTGCTGCATTCATTTACGAACAAAATGCTGTATCTTTTTTATTTTTCCATTAGATTTGGCATTAATTTTTACTATTATTTACTCGTATTTTTAAATGCTGTTTTTCAAGTAATAAAAAGAAGATATTTAATTTGAGAAACAAACTCCAACTAAATTTTAATTTTAAAAATTAATGTAAATTAAAAAAATAAATAAAAAAATAAACATTGTGTATTGGCATCCTGAAATAATTTATTTTTAAAATTATACCTAAAAATATTTAAGCATGATATCGATTATACAACTAGAGCAAATATGCTTAGAACATATAATATCCCAAATTTGAAGGTGCTACACCTTGAAACATAGCTGGCATCCTATGAGGATATTTTCCCAAAACTGGGTAGAGCCTCCTCTAGGCCTACCAGTGGAAAGTTGAAGGGTAAACTTATCTGTGCCACATCCCCCTCACTATCTAATAAACATCCTCCATTATCTGATGTTTTAAGATAAAGTCGAGATCGTCATGCAGTGTCATCCACATCACTTTGATTTGTCATCAATAGCCCTAACACTAATATACAGAATCGTTCTCTCGCGGGCATCTAGCATCCTGAACAAAATTCTGAAGGAAATTGTTCACTCATTCGTCTTGCACTTGTACACCACCATCGATTAAGACTGTTTAATTAGTTGTTTCCCTCACTCACAGGAGAGTTAAAGAATTAACCTCTTTTACTCATTTTTATTCCTTGATCAACAAAAGTATACACTTCAAAAAAACTTGTACGATAAACATTGGTAAACAACAACAATGAACGAAGATTTCAGTAATTTTATCCTAACCCGATCATCTGGTTTTTGACAGCTGTCCTAGAGTAGTTTCGTCAAATTCTAGTCAAAGACGACGAAAATAGAAATCCAAAGTTCTTCAAATGTGCTTTCTTTCCATTATCCTTTCCTCCTAAACAACCAAAATACCGAATTATTGTTCGGCATTGTGTTGAACATAACAGTAGCCAGTAAACAATAAAAAAAGCAGAACGTTCCCCGACATAATCGGACGTCGGCAGTAAAAGGGTTTAAGGTAATAATTTTAAAAATTTCACAATAAGTAACATTGTGGTACTTAAAAAAATGGGCTGTCAATCTAAGCAAAGACTTCACGAAAATTGCTTTTAAAAGACGATAAAAAACATGTTTTTATATTTTGGCTTCAAGAAATGTTGGGTTAAAGGACCTAAAGAATCCCATTATGTGATTATTGTTGTGGAAAGGTAACAAATTGTAATACTGTCAGAGGAGCTAACATGGTCCAGTCATTCAGATGCCAAAAAAGAAGTTAAAGATGGTGGACACCAACTTTTAGTAAAAACGTTTGTCCGTTTCTTGGTTTTCATTTAGTTAAAGTTTATGAGTTTCCCCTTGATTTTGGTTATGTTCATTTGTTATTATTTGTTACATCAATTAAATTCACATTTTTAATGTAAAAACATAATGATTGTTATTACTTTTTATATATCGAGATTGATAGTACTATGATTCAGATATGCGAATAAATTAGGTATCGAATATTAGGTATCGATGATTATATTCTTCGATATAAAAAAACCAGGTCCGCTTATTGGACCCCATACACCCTTAATATTTTAAAACATAATGAATTGTTATTGAGGGCTATAGGTACTTTTATATCGATTGAATAGTCTAGGATTTGAGATTGGCCGAATATTAGGTAATCGATGAATTATATTCTTCGATATAAAAAACCTGGGTCCCGCTTACTCGTACCCTGAGCCCATTTAGGTAAGTTTACGTGGTTGCTGCTCAAACTTAGTGGAACAACAAAGGTTGTATTATTTTTCTAAAACCTAAATATTTCGTTACCCAATATATAAAATATAGTTTCACCTATAATACAGATCATTAAAATTTCTATGAACATAATTAAATCTCACACAATTATTGTTTTATGTAATTGTATTTTGAAACAATCATTATGTAATGAATAATTTGAGTAAAGGCGGCCGCTATGGGACGGTAAATACTGTTTGTCAATAACCGTATTACAAAATAATATTGAGGTAATTACCGTTTTCAAGTAACCTGTTTAACATGACTACTAAAACATGTTAATATAAAAAATTTTGACTAGCTCACTTAAGTTGGAACCATGGACTGATAAACTAATAACAATTATAAACGGGATTATCCTAATTCAAATTTTCACTGTATAACAAAATTTATTGGGTGTTATGGACATCTTTATCTTCTATTTGGCTATAGAACAATATTGTAACGGTAATAATGAACATATTTCGGAGTCAGTATTTTCCTGACCTCCAGATCACGTGCCAATTGGTCCAGATTGTCCAACATGATCTGACCATCCTCAAAAGTTCTTGTAGCACCAATCCCCTTGTAAAAAACGAAAAAACATTATCTCAAGATAAATACCTAAATTCCAAGCCTCAGATCACATGAGTAGATTCTAGTAAATGTCAACTTATAACTGTCAATATCTATAATACATTTGTATGTATTATACTAATAACAAATTTAATAGATAGGGACAGAAGTTGGCCCTGCGCCCCTTCTTGCTCACATCGCATTTTGAAGGTAGGAAACCAATGACCGAATTCGTCCGTAATTGGCCGGATATATTCACAGTAAGTCAAATAAAGTCTGTTCTCTTCTTATTAGAAAGAAACAGAACAAGTACTTTATTGGGATTATACTGACCCACACCAGTATGAAGAATATCAAAAATATAAATTTAATAGAAACAAATAATTATAGAAAGAAAAAACAACTCTTTAACTACAAAAATTACAAACTTACAACGATTATTCCTTGATCACACTCTGCCCACCTAAAATGCGAGTAGCCTCCGGCCATCAGCGTGGGCTTCGCTGCTGCAATGTTAATCTTTACTTACTCTTACTACCCATGGCCATGGATACCCTAGGTGGTAATTTGGCCTCGCCATCCAGGTCTCGCCTCCATCCTCTTCTCTCCACTGTCTTCACAATCCCCCTGACCCGCTCTCGAATTTTCCCCCGCAAGTCCCTTTCTCCACCTGGGTTCCTTCCAGCGATTTTTGGAGTCTACCTCGAGGTCCTTTCTTCCAACTGGATTGTGGTTTCCAAACCTCATTTAATCAATTTCAATCATCTACTCCCTTCACGAACCGTTACTACCTCATCACACTGGCCCTGCCCACACGAAGTCTCTTGCCTTCTTTGCTTCTTCCTCTGCGCTGATGTTAACGAAGAGAAAAACATCTCTCTAGATAGTAATTAATCAGAAAAATATCCAAATTCTAGAGGGGCTGATCAGAAATAATAAATTGAATTAGTAATGGAAAGGCAATTATGTATAATGCATGTGATGGCTCCGCAGCCGGCCTGCTGTAATTCGGGATTTCCATTGAGAAAAGATAAGATTAACAGCGACAACAATACCGATCGCAATACCTGGAAATTGCTTGTTTGATTTTATGGGAATGTTAGTTCCTGTTACTCAACTCGACCATCGGTTTTAATAAACGTTGCTAGAGTTGCATTGTAAAAAAGTTTTATAACGTTGGGGGCTATATTAATGGAAATCTTGAAACCGGCAATAAGTCATGATCTTGTTAATAAACGCAATGGCCCCCCCCGACGTATCGGTTCGCCTCTCTGGGTCAATCCCAAAGTGCTCATAGGTGCCAGCGCATCAAACTTAATCTATTAAACCACACCACCTCACACACAGTAAAACACGGGAAGTGTAACCAAAAGCGAAACGCACCCCCAGCCTGAAAAACGGGCAGCGAGACTCTGCAAATCACGTTATCTACTAGACCTGCTCCACACTTTGACCTCTGTCTGAGGATTGGGGATGGGGCTTGCAAATAAGAACAATTCCCTCGATTTTATAATATTGACGAAATATCTGTTCTAAAGCTAGTAACATCCACTCTAGATCTAGTAATACGAGTAAGAAGCAAAATGTCAAATAACGATTCCATGTCTGGGTGTGGTCGGTAATAATCCCCAAAGTACCGAACATGACTAATATAAGAACTACTATTTCTTATTTGGAACTACATTTATTATGTAGTTTTTTGTGTCCCCGGTAAGAAACAGCTGTTAAAAAAATATTGGCTTCCCCGGATAATACCAAAGTACCATAAATTGAAATATCTAGCAACGTAGTTCAGGTTCCAAACATTTTATTTTATTGTAATATTAGTTTGGTAGGTGTCAGATATATTAGATGATTTTATTTGGTCATAGGAGGGGTGCCTTAATTAAATATGCTATTTTATA